>NC_133359.1:4000800-4088300 GCF_030506205.2 Paramisgurnus dabryanus
ATTATTTCAAACTGTTTGTTTTCACCATAAGTGCATGCAAACATATTTCCACCAGATGTTCATTAACCGAGGCAATTTTGAAAATAAACATACAAAGGTTTTTTCAAACAACATCTTGGGAATGTTTTTTACTTCGAAAGTCACGGTTTTAGGCGGAGATTGTCATGAGAGCGGGTAATAGCTGTTATGACCTCACAGTCGGGTTTCATAGCCAGGCATCACATTTTACCCTCCTTTTCATGGGATTCTTCCAACCGTCTGTCCAGGAACTCTGGGTCCTGAGTGGCAGCTTTGGTCATACCAGGGTTGTATGAACACAAATGGCATGAATAGGTGTTCTTATACTTTCTTTCATAGCATTTGTGTATGATAATTGAGCTGAGACGATGAAAGAAGCTGGCTGGTAAAGCTGTGTTAGGACATTGCTTGTCCCTTCTGGACTTTTTTAAGTCGGTGGTGAGAATACCTAAGTTGAAAATCCCTGCTTCCAACGTCAATGCATTCAAGTCAATCACAAAACTATCCACAAACAAAACCTTAACACTGGGGTCGACGGCGGCGCGGGCGCCGCAAACTCTTTATTTTTCAATCACTCGGCAAAGAGACTTTAATTACTCTGCTGATTTTTGACATACAGATATGATTTATACATCATTTAAAACGTTAAAGTGTCTAGTTTTTTTTCTGTCCATTCCCACTAAAAAGAGAATGTTGTGCTTTTCGCAAAATTAAGAAAATAAACATGATGCACATTCTGTTCTCTCTCCCTCAGTGAAGTCCTTTCAGAAACGCGTCAGAAAAATAAACTGTAACTTAAAGAATACTTGTCGTAGAAACACAAGATAAATGTCTACATAATGCTTGGAATGTCTCCTTTTAAATGATGTAAGTGAGATTGAAAACAGATATTGTCATTCGGTGTAAACTGTATGAGAAGGAGGAAAAGTACCGTATTTCTCCAGTTACCTCATTATCTGTAATGAGATCGGATCGCCACACCCCCGCGCCATTGAAGTGAATGAGCAGAAACATCCATATGCATGACTCGTGCCTCCTGCAGTCAATGGATACGCAATCCACAATCCAGTCTCTCCATTCCTTGTATTTCCATCCAATTGCACCAAACATGACATCTAAATCCTTATTTACTTGCGTATGTGTGTCAGTATCTCCAGACGCGAGTGTTTTCTTTGTCTTCAGTCAAACAGTTCATGCGATTGGAACGCACATACACAAACACGCGAGTCAGGAAACTCGACGCGCTTTTTGGTATTCTTATAAAATACGCGATTGCAAACAGTACAATCCTTATTTAGTTGCGTCTAAGCGCATATCTCCGCACAGCAAGTTTATTAAACACAGGATCACTCACATGTGCACACATTCACTGCTTTCATGATCAACACGTGAGGTAATGGCGGCGGCTGTAAACAAACATTGATAAGTTTATCACTCGTGTCCCTGGTTGTGTTTCTACTATAATGATTACAAAAACACAAATAAGAGTTCAGACAACGATAGGCAGTTGTTCTTTTGAGCTTTTTACTGCACAAAAGTAAACCTCTCGCTGGCCAACCAAACACAAACCCTGTGTTGAAGTGTGTTCATTTTACGATGGCCAAACAGTATCTTTACCATGATTAGGCTACTATGGTTTTTAAAAGGTAACTTATACTTGTGAAATTAATAGAAAATATTTCAATAGAAATATATATATAATGTGTGTGTGTGTGTGTGTGTGTGTGTGTGTATTTACATTATATTGAAAAGTAAACCTTATCATGGTTTTACTACAGAGAACGTTATTCCTGTTGAACATTCCCCACAACACTCATTATGTGGCTCATTATTCAACTCTTTTGTCTTTCAGCTGTCAATCACTGATTATTCAGGAGCTTTCCCGCCTCCACGCATACAGCCTTTCTCAAGCAAAAGTGTCTTAGAAATTGTAAATCAATGTATTGCTTTATGTGATTGAGTAGGCCATATGATTTTCACATCATTTTGAAGAAAAAACTCCAGACTACTAGATCCTGTTTTGAAAAGTCTTGGGAAAACATGTTTAGAATGAGTTTTGTGGAGTTATATCAGTGACTTACAACATATAGTGACTAACAAAAGTACTCGTTAAAAGTCCCCCGATACCTGGAATCGATACCAGGGTCTGAGAAATGTCTATGTTTGAGCGGCGTGTAAGGGGTTAATGCCTCTTGTGTTGTCCAAAGAGGCAGAGTTTACAACAAACTGGAAAACTAGTCCTTTGTTTTTTTGTTAAATTATATGACTGAAGTTGTTACCTGTAAATTTAAATCATGTTTTTTTATTAAGTACTCCGTATCGGTATCGGCAAGTACTGAAATGCAAGTACTCGTACTCGTATTCCAAAAAAGTGGTATCGGTGCATCCCTAATGTATATACATGTTGATTATATAATATTGTAGCCCAGTTTGTGATGAACACAGTGTTATGAGTGTACTTTTGCCATTAATATGTTTTTAAGCAACTGAAAAAAGCACAAATGTCAGTGCATGTCAAAACTTCCCCAGGGCCTTAAAAACCCCTTAGACCCCAGAGGGTTAAATAAAGTTTTTTACTAAAAGTTTCAACCATACTGATATCGGATGTCAATATTTAGTAATAACAGTATTTTTTTTTGTTTTTGGAAGAGCTGTACTTTCTTTATTTGTTTGGGTACACTGTAATGCTGTGTACACACCAAACGCAAAGCATCTCGTTCCTCGCTCTAGATTACTCGCGGGATTTAACTTTGTGTCATGCGAAGACGCGTTGGAGGCAAAAAAACCTTTTTCACTGCAATTGCGCCACCCAATTAGCATCATTTGCATCGCCCAGTGCGAGTTTACGTCTATTTGCGTGTTTGCATTGACTTTGTATGTAATTTACTGTCATTTTTACAACATTAACTCATCAATTATGAGAAAACATTTTTCTGCCAATGACGCTTTCCTGACGTGCTTTTACGTTAATCTGTAATTCTGCTTTATCCACTAGATTTCTAACAAAAGTCCTTTACAAAAATGCAATTATTTCAGCTTTTTGCTCAAAATTTTGTATTTTTGATGAAACTTATATTTAAATATTTAAGAGGTTACAAAAAGAGAAGAAATAAAGATTGTTTGTTGTCACATGACCTCATTGTGTCGCATTCTGCATAATTAAGGTCGTGGCCGTCACTACCGTCAATTTTACCTCTTTAGCTCCACCCGTGTCCCACCTCTTTACCCATTTTCAGTTATCTGCGAGTGATGCGTGGTGATGCGATGCCAAGATGGCCACAGCAGACCTTGCCAACTATTAGCTTCAAAAAAGCTCTTCACAAACCTATGGGTTACGTCACGGACACTATGTCCATATTTTTTACAGTCTATGGTGCTGCCAAGATACACTTGCACTTAAAGTAGATTAATTTATTTTCATGATCTTGATATTAAAAACATTATGGGCTCTATGTTACACCCGGCGCAATGCAGCGCGATGCGCGACGCAAGTGTATTTTGCTAGTTTCCACCCTGCGCAATTATAATTTTCACGTTTAGCGCCACATTGTTTAAATAGCAAATGCATTTGCGCCCCCTTTTGCGCCCATGGGCGTTCTGGTCTGAAAACGAGGTGTGTTCAGGCGCATTGTTGGCGCATTGCTATTTTTAGGCAACTACACTAGACATAGGCGCAATATGTTTTTTGTTTTTAAAGAGCGCATTAGTAATATGTGCCTATAAACGGGACGACAATGCGGGTTTGCTTATCACATAAATGAATGCGCAGCAGCACAAAAACACTTTTAAATATGAAAGATTAAAGGATTGAAATGTAAAAGATTATTATTGAGTCTCTTGGACATAAATGAGGACTAATTATGAGACGTTAGAAGGCGCAAAGAGCTGCTTCACCTGTAGCCTGGTAAGTAAATAAATGCTTTGCTTAAAACAAATGCTTTTGTTTTAAAATGTTTTTTTTAAATGCTACCTCACGGATTTATTGTATATGATGACTCTGTACCTGTGGATATGGTGAGATGAGAAACATTTTTTAGTAATGCTTAAAAAAAACTTGTGAAGCTGTCCAAGTGCTGAAAGGTGCGGAGAGCCATTTGTAAATTCTTTATCTCCTGTTTGTTACGAATAAAGTATTTTTAGAATCTTTTCTTACAAACTTGTAAATAATTTTTTGATGATATTGGATAGCCATACATTTAAAGCAATTAAAAGCCTGCTTTTTTACTTCTAAAAGAAAACGGGTTTTAAAGGTTTTAATAAAAAAAAAGTGAAAAACCACACAATTATTTAACATTAATCTAAAACTGGTGGTGTTCTTCCTCCGCTTAGTTTTTCAGTTTACAAAGTCTGTCATCTAAATAGGGATTAGACATAGCGCCAGCGCAACACTCTTTTAAAGGGGATGAGAGCTGAGACTCTCATTAATTTATTGCACGCTACGCCCAAAATACTCCCATAACTCATTAAAAAAATAGGACCAACCCTTTTTCGACCATGCGCTGGGCGCACAAACCATTTTTCCTGTCGTTAAATTAGCAAAAGTGGATTTGGACACGCCCATTTAGACGTTGCGCTGTTCGCTTTAGACAATGCGCTTAGATCGTTAAAATAGGGCCCTAAGACTCAGATGTTTTTGACCTGGATTGTAGTATAAGTTTTCTTATCAGTGAACATCTCCTACAGTTAAGGTGTTGTCTGCTTTATTTATTTATCTGTCCGTCTTTCTAACGTTTGATTGTAGTTTGATAACTGTGATCTATTTTTAGGGTGGTGTTTTTGAGTTGTTCCAAGCTTTTGTTTTCGAATTGTAATTTCAATTGTCAAAATTTTTTCGAGTTTGGACTTCTCCCAGGGACCAATTTTTCTAGGCATTTCAGACTTTTTTGTTGTCTGCTATGCCTATTTATTTATCTATCTGTCTGTTTTTCTTACTTTCCATTGTACCATCATCTTCTACTTGTACAGATTGTTAACTGCAATCGAAATTGACAACAAGCCATGTAACTCACTTTTGTCATCAGATCTTCTCGTGTTTACTTAAATATCAGTTAAATCCACTATTTTTCTGCAGTAGTTGGCTGATATTTAATATGTTTATGAACTATAACACCATTATCATTGACAGCTGCTTTGTATTCTGTCTGAAATATTTAGACAAGCATGAATGGGGCATTTATCAGTTACCATAATTGCTGAAGCAACAATCGCTCACTTTAGATTAAAATTATTGAGTTTTTGATTCATTTTCACATCATTGACCAATATTGTGACAAATGTCTGCATAATTGAAGGGCCAGTTATTCATTTTAGGCCGATAGTCTGTGAAATGTATTTAATAAATGTACACAGAAGCAATGCATACATTTAAAAGACGCATATTGTTTATATAGCAGGTGCAACTAGTTAACAACAGTCATCAGGAGGCTGATGAGTAGTAAATGTATGCAAATGTTTTATTTAAGAAGTATATACTTTAACTAGCAACACCAAGGTCATGTATGGAAGGTTTTTTTGGTCTTTTTAAAATTAATTAATTAAATTATAAAATAATAAATTAAATTATAAAATAATTAATTAAATTATAAAATAAAAAATAAAATCGCAAAATATGTCCCAAATTTGAAAATGAAATGCTAAAATAAAAATGTAAACATTATATTAAATTATTTAATTTTCATTTTTAACGTGATGAAGCATCATTCCGGCCAAATTGAAAAATTAAATTAAATTGATGATTTCACATTTCATTTTCAATATAATCTTGAGTCAAGACTGACAATATTAAAATAAAAAGGCAAGCTTGAAAAGGAATCTGTAAATAATTTTTTTTAAAGGCTTTTTATTCATGCCCAAGCAATAATAGGGACAAAATTCAAATGTAAAGTTCAGTTTTAATTCTATGTTCTGTTTTTCTTTTTCATTTTCATTTTCGTGTTCACTTTTATTTTCAACTTGTATGCAAATTCAATGTTAATCAGTGGGTAGGGTTTACTTGCTAAAAAAAATGGGATTGGCTGAAGTGTTGCCAACTCAGCGACTATGTTGCTTCCCAACTTAGCGACCTTATTGCTACATCTAGCGACTTTTAGACCCATTTAGACAAACTTAGCGACTGTTTGGATGAATCTTAGCTTCATATCTGTACATATAGGCTACTGTGTCGCTTGTACCGGCCCACGAGTGCTGGGTGGCGCGGTCACGGTGAAATGTGCGCCTGGCGTCTACCCTCTGTGCATTTTCTGAGCAGTGAACAATTTTAGACGGTACGAACTGACGCGTGGATGAGATTCGCATGCATTGTTTACATTTCAAACACTAAAAGTGTCTGGTCCGCTGTTATGTATGTGTGTATTTTCACACATCTGATCAAGTGAGGCGTCAGTTTAACGAGCTGAAGACATACACCGACCAGTCACTTACTTTTATATGAACATTATCTGTTTATTCAGCCTATGTGTTGTCTTTACAAGTATCGTATCAGGACTTGCGTCCTCTGTGAAATGCAAGTCTTTCAGGGTCTACCCTGTACACTGCACTGGACACAACATACAGTTCTGACCATAGCTGAAGCAAGCACATAAAGGCTGTGACGATAACGCGTTACTGCATCACCGCAGTAGCCGTTTCACATGGTACGCGGCAACCGCGAGTGTTTAGTTCTTTTTCAATAGGAGACGTGCGGAAAGCGGCACGGGGGAAGCGGAGTTGGTCCACACGCCTTGCTCGTGCACCCAAAATCCTATTCCTTCTCCGGACATGGTACTTCATGACAGGCACCGTTGAAGATAAACATATTTGCACTAAATGCTGCACAAAACGCTTCCAATACAAGAGAAAAGCTGAAGCCGCTCGGCGATTTTGCCGCTTACCGCGTACGGCCATACGTGAGATGCCAGCTGCGGTGATGTCACGGCCGCAACCTTCTTAAACATGAAGCGTGTCATGCACAGGTGATCTGATTTCTTGAACGGTACCGACTCACTCCCTGGTTTTAAACCCCTGCGCGAATAACATCATCTCTGCAAGGAAATGTCAGTGCAATGCAAGTTCATGTGCAAGGAGTCCGAGCCACGCGCATTATTTCTCGTTCAAGGAGAGGCACTGTGTGTTGGTGATGATAATAATAGCATAATAATAATTTTAAACTATAATGGACAAACATGACAACTATCGTTATGAAGGCAGGTGAGCGCTTACCGACAGCTCGACTCGTTATTTGGTTGAATGCTGTGTTTATATGGAGCTGCTGTAAGTGAATTTCTCCAGCTCGGGTTAAAAAAAGTCTTATCTGCTTGATGATGTAAATGGACAGCTGAAATTGAAAGCATTGATTGGAGTATCCATAAGTTTTGCGCAGTTATTTACGGAATGATGCAATAGGCTATTTCGTTTTGTATCCACTTTGAAAAAATCGAATTAAACATACTAATCATAATAACATTAAAAACTATTTATTTTCGATATCTTTTGAGTTTAATATCAATTATGGAACCGTTTTTGTCATTGTTTGTAACCCATTTTTTGTACAATAAATTATTCAGCGTTTCAACAAGTTTGGAGAAGTGCGTTTCTATCCACGGACAGTTAACCGAAAAACAATGTCTAAAGAAATAGGAATCAGGTTTTGCACAACTCACCAGAAACAATCTTAAACTGCATATTCTTTTCAGGTTGTTATTCTATGAAATGTATTGTATAAAATGGGCTATAAACGGTGACATAAAAGTTCTATAATCAATAGTATATTCAAAAGATATAAAAAACAAAAGTTAACATAAAGAAATACATATTATTTCATGCTGTTATTGCTAATATAATTTGTCGTTTTAATAATATATAAGATTACTGCTTTCCTGGGGTGGGTTGTTGTGATGTAACCGTGTGATTTTGTTGCTTCTTCACCGCGGTAAAACAAAAAGCCCTACTCACAAATCAGCGTAACAAATGAGAATGAAGGGTTTAAATTGGGCCGAAGCTGAGCCCCGTGCCCCCGTCACAAAGGCTGAAGTTCTGTTCTGTACCAGTGTGCCCGCTGCAAAAGTAAGTGACTGGTCGCTGTGTATGTCCATTCTCATGAAATGCATACAAATAACACGCAGTGTGATTATCGTGCTATACATAAGCCAAATTCCAATTTTGCGAGCATATGATACGCCAATACTTTCTGGAATTTGGCATATGTATTGCACGATAATCACACTGTGCTATGTGTATGCATTTGATGAGAATGACTGACGCCTCACCGGATCAAATGTGTGAAAATACGCACATATATAACAGTGGACCAGCCCCTTTTTATTGTTTGTTCCTCCTTTGACATGTAAACAATGTTCGCGAATCTCATCCACGCGTCAGCTCGTACAGTCTAATATTTTGCTGCTCAGCTCCATGTACAGAGACGCCAGACGCACATTTCACCGAGACAGCGCCACCCAGCACTCGTGGGCCGGTACATGCGACACAGTAGCTTCTCTGTACAGATGTGAAGCTAGGATTAATCCAAACAGTCGCTAAGTTTGTCTAAATGGGTCTAAAAGTCGCTAGATGTAGCAATAAAGTCGCTAAGTTGGCAAAACAGTCGCTGACTTGGCAACACTGCTTCACATATCTATGCTGCTTCAGCCAATCCCCTTTTTATGAGCAAGTAAACCCCACCCACTGATTAACATTGAATTTGCATACAAGTTGAAAACGAAAATGAAAATGAAAAAGAAAATGAAAACCAATAAATAAAAGAGAACATAAAATTAAAACTGAACTTTATTTTAATTTTGTCCCTATTATTGCTTGGGCATGAATAAAAAGCCCTTAAAAAATATATTTACAGATTCCTTTTCAAGCTTGCCTTTTTATTTTAATATTGTCAGTCTTGACTCAAGATTATATTGAAAATGAAATGTGAAATCATCAATTTAATTTAATTTTTCAATTTGGCCGGAATGATGCTTCATCACGTTAAAAATGAAAATTAAATAATTTAATATAATGTTTAAATTTTTATTTTAGCATTTCATTTTCAAATTTGGGACATATTTTGCGATTTTATTTTTTATTTTATAATTTAATTAATTATTTTATAATTTAATTAATTATTTTATAATTTAATTAATTAATTTTAAAAAGACCAAAAAAACCTTCCATAGTCATGGGTTTGATTCCCATTGAACACACATGCTGCTTGAAAATTAACTTGCTTTAGATAAAAACATCTGCATGAATATAAAGACAAATAAGGACAAATCATAGGACAAGCAAGTGTTTAAGCATGCTCATTTTCATAAGGGGTTAATCGTCTGTGTGGTCTAATGAATGCATTAACCTTGCATGAATAATCTCAAAACCTTTTTTTTTTTTTTGGCTAGCTGCTGTTTGTTGTTGACTGATGATACGGATCGCTCAGGTCATTATCATCCACATTGCAGGGCAGGCAAAATTAAAATTTGATTTGTGGAGAGGCCATGTTTTGTCATCCCGGTGGATAGCCGGACGTGAGAAATGCGACCCGGCCTTCCGCTCTCAGACCGAGTCTGTTTACCCCTGGACAAGGAGAATGAATTAACCTCATTAATATTCTGAGCTCATGCTTTGAAACACTTTCTGATGCCCGGGACCGTCTCAGAGTTTGCTTCATGTTTGGCCCTGTCTTGCGAGGATCGGATTTACGGCGATTGCGATAATAGACGAAGCTACAGTTTTGATAAAGTAAGCTGGTCGTGGATCAAGCTCTAGCCAGACGGTTCGGTTTGATGAATTCTCTCGTAATAATTAAAGCTGTATACACGACTCACCTGACACGCGCCGTGTTAGGAAAATTTATTGCGTCTTGACCTTGGAGGATTTTTTCTGCTTTGTCTTGATTCTTAAAGGTGAAGTGTGCAATTTCTGTGCCATTAGAATTACTAAACAGAATCAAGAAATAATGGGTTAGGTTCGCAATAGCATACTGCTATACTACATACATGTATACTATACAATTATGCACATTTTCTGTATGCATATAATCAGAATTTTAAAGATAATGAAATATCTACATGTAATTTAAATATATTGAATAGAGATATTACATATGCATTTATTTATTACACTGGGAATGAAAAGTCAGCTGCATTTCAAGTCCGTAACTACACCTTCTGTATGTATATTAAAAACATCTAATATTGTGGAGGTGGGCAATTTGGACATTTCTGATTATTGGGGGGCTTGGTTACAGCTCTGCTGCATTGCATTGTGGGATACATTTCCAAGAGCAGTGTACAGTATACTGCACATCACTCATTTTACATGAAAAAGTCTGATGTAGTTTGATGTTGGGGACATAACCAGTCATTTTAGCTGTCAAATAATATGCGCAGATAATAACTAACACAATATAAAAACGCCACAGTTACTGTGACTGTGCATAGGCAGTATTGAATTTAAGTCACTTCTAATCGGGTTTTGTAATGGTTCAGTGCAGTTTTCAATTAGCGCCGCACACTGACATGTGACACATAGTTGAAGAAAGAGATTAATATGAAGCAGAACAGAAGAGTTTTTGGCCATTGCTATTGGGTTTTTTCAAGCTTAGAAAAGCTCTATGATTGGGTTTTTTTAATACGGCTGCTCTGAAGATCAATATTATTGCCAGTGAATAAATCAGAGTAAAGATCCTACAGGAGAGTCCACTTAAATTCAAGCTGTACCAAGGCACAGAATTAATATGGTTCTGTAAATCAGAACCTTATTAAATCTGTTAAGAACATGTTTGGGCCATTATTACCCAAAATATTAAAAGAAAAAGGGGAAAATTAAACTCATTTTGTAGTTATTTCCAAAATGATTCCCCCCCAAATGCATGTTTTGGTTTTTTAAATTAAGTTTTTTACTTTTGTTATTGATATTTATACTTCATCCAAAAGCTTTCCATTAGTGTATGGTTACGACAATATTTGTCCGAGATACAACTATTATAAAATCTGCAAAATTTAAATATTGACAAAATCATTAATATCATAATTTTGACCGATACAATGTATTGTTGGCTATTGCTATACAAATATACCCGTGCAACTTTAGTTTTATGGTCCAGGGTCACAGTTATTCTCATTAGTAAATGAATTATTATAATACACAATTTTACCAAACCGCCACATTTTTTTAACCCGATTTTACCAAACTGTCACGTTGTCCTCTGTCTTTAGATCAGGGGTCTCCAACCTTTTTGTGAGCAAGGGCTACTACAGTAAATAAAGCAATCTGGAGGGCTACTCAAAACTTTTTTGTTTTACTTGTTGATTTTATTTCATTTGTTAATATTTTTTATCATTGCTTAAAATGGTAACATACAAAAAAGTAACCAAGCTAATATAAAAAAACAGTATGTAATAAATAAATATTACAATTTGTGCTTTTAATAGTATGTGCTTTGGCGGGCAACTTACAGACTCTGTCTGGGCAACCTGGCACCATGTTGGAGACCACTGCTTTAGATCAAGGCTTCCAAAACTTTTTAGCCCACGACCCCCAAAATAACGGTACCAGTGATTCGCGACCCCCAATCACAATTGAGGGTTATGTTAATCGAAAGGCTGATGGCATTTCATTTTTAATTAATTTAATTAAACTACTAATTTTTATCCATAATTGTAACAACAAATAAAAAAAGATATTTTTAACCATAAAAAAAATTATTTGACTTTTGCAAGTTATTTTTCGACCCCCTCTCGCTATCTTGTGAACCCTTGGGGGTCCCGAACCCTATTTTGAGAACCACTGCTTTCAATCATTGTGTTTAAGGACTTTTATTTTGGTATTAATGGTTTTATTGTTTCTGTCTGCATGTGTTCCTGCTCATCTTTTGTTGCCATAGACACTGACCTCCATCACCTGTAGCAAGTTTAGTTCCCTTTTGAGGGACCTTTGACACTGCGCCTGGTATAATGCCATAGGGAACGAAATATCAACTGCGCCATACGATAGGGGGTAGATGCCACCTTCATTTGCCTAATTTCCTTTTCGGTTTGGTTGCATTAACCTTTTATAATGCATTTATTATATTTTCTTATATTTCTTGTTGCAAATAGATCTTAACAATTTCTTTCAATAACCAATACACGGACAGTATATGGTTTTATCAGATTATTAATTTCAGCATTTTAATTACATATATTATTTCCCAAAACCCTTCTGATCAGCCATGGGTTCCCAAATGAAAAATCTGATTTTTGTATCTTAAAATTTTTGTATTTCTCATCTTTAAAGGTAAAATGTTTGGTTTATACATACATATTTTTGTTTTCATTGTCTGTCTTTATATTTAAATGTTTAGGTGTAAGATACAATAAGCTTCTGTGTTGATTTCATTCATATTTATGCTTTGAAAGTTGCTTTCAAATGGCTTGCACCAGGCTCAACCTACTGAGCCGAAAACGGAAAGCAGAACTGTTATGTTTCTGAAAAATGTCAATCAAATGAATGTATTTATGGATGTATGTATGTATTTATGTATGTATGTATCTATGCATCTATGTATGTATGAATGAATGAATGGATTAATGCATGTATGTATATAAAGGACTTTCTCTTTCTGTATTAATAATATATGCATACTGTTGTTATTGTGGTTAGCTGATCTCATATCATCTCATAGCAACTGTCAAACCAGCTGGACCAGGCAGAGAGACCAGTTCAGACCAGCTTAAACCATTTCTGACGAGCTAAGGCAAGCAACCACTTCAGTCTGGATTGCACTAAAATTACTAAGTCTCTCTTTCTTTCTCTCTCTCTCTTTCTCCAGCAGGAAGATGAGCCCAATGCTAGCACCCCACATGACAAAGATCAAGCCAAAATCCTTAAGTTCCTCACGCTGAAGTACAAAAAGTTACCATGGAAACCAGAGGTAGAGGCTCTTGTATTTTTATTTCTGTATGTCTATGTTTGGCAGTGAATCATCAACATGTGTTTGTCTTGACTGTGTACATTAATGAGAAGTTCTTAAAGGGGCATTTCACCCATAGAAACATTCATCTTTATTGAAATTGAATCATATTTGTAGTCGAAATGTAACATACATTTCGAATTTGGTGCCTATTTGACTGAGAAAAGGGGTGTTTGTAGTCTCACTCCCTCAACAAAGATATTGGACTTCCTGCTTTCAATGATGCAAAATGATGATTTTTACATCATTGAAAGAAGGAAGTGCAACACTGAAATCTGTATTTCTCCTGTCTCAGTGGCAACTGAGGAAATGATGCACGACCATCCAAACACATGACTGGGGTTCTATCTATACAAAGCTTAATGCAAATGGGTGAAGTGTCCCTTTAAGTCTCAAACCTTCTCAACAAAAGCACATTGGCATGGGTCATTTTCTGAGTTGGGTCAGAGTTGAGAAAAAAACAATGAAATATATATATATATATATATATATATATATATATATATATATATATATATATATATATATATATATATATATATATTTATCACCTTATTCAGTGCATTTTTGGGCGTACAATACAGTCATTAGTATTTAAAATGCATTTTCAATATTAGTAAATGAGATGATCTGATTCACATATCCTCAAATACAGATGCTGAACCAACAACAACTAATTTCTACAAGGTTATTGAACTATTTCTGCTATTTTTCTGGACCCAACTGAATAAATGAAGATATTTATTTTGCCCCGTGAAATTTACTGCATAGCAGAAATGTTATTGTAATAACTGTTTCTGTAAGATAAAGTTAAAAGGTTTTCTCCTAAGCAGCTTTATTGAAAAGCACAGGATTTACCCGAGTGTGTCTTCCTGGCTGCTGCTAAACTAAACCAAAACTAGCACATTATTTATTCAGATAAATAACCCTGAAGATGACAGATGAATCAGAGGGTTGCATGTGTCACCTAAAAAGTGAACAGGTGGAAAATTCTGTGGCCAAATGGCAATGGTTAATTTTGATGAGCATGGCCGTTTAAATTATTATTTTTTTAATGATGGTTCTGTTTATCAGCATCACAGTTTTCAAATCAGAAAGCGAGATGATGGAAGACAGAAGCAGAAGTTGAGGCAAAGTAAACTTCTACAGACCACGTGAAGCGTGGCCAATAGCCAATCACAGTGGCCGCAGTACATGCTCCGATCTTCCATAAACGTAATTGGCTGGCTCTGCCTAGGTTATTTGCATAAGGCAATCTGATTGGCTGACGCGCGCATTGCCGCTTGAAAAGTTGAGTAATGTTCAACTTCTGCCGCAAGCAACCGCAGTGACGCGGCGCCGACGGATCCACAATTCAGTTCGCCAACACTTTACGTCACCCATTAAAGTGAATGGGAAGCGTCAACGCTTACACCCCGTGTGAATGCGCCATTACTTTTTCCCTTGAATTTTCTGTAAAAATCATTCCAAACACTATCATTGAAATTTCTTAACTGCATATCGCCCACCATGCTTTTTCTGAAGTCGCGAGATTTTGCGAGATTTCCTGTGTTCGAATTCCTGTCGAATCTCTGATTAAAAATCAGTTTGTGTGCGGTGTGCTTTCTTTGACACATCATGGCACACCACACACTAAAGGAGCAAAACGGTTAAATCTAATATCACATTTTGAAAATCTTATAAGATGTAAAAAATATTTTGGTGTTTATCCAGCATTAGGCAGATTGATTTTCTCAACCTTGAGTGACCTAGAGAAAATTCTTGCCTCATTGTTCCACCCCCAAGCCAGCGAGTTATCACTGATATCAGTTGCCTAGCCTTGCAAATAGCGTCCTAATGCTGCGTTTACACCAGCCACGTCAAAATCGCGTCTACCGTGCCTAGTTTGCTGCTTGAACAGTTTGAATGCATTCGCGAAGTAGATGCGCCGAAAAAGCACGCATTTGATGCGCGTAAGAGGCGAAATCCGCTTCTTGTGGGAGGGGCAAGTGCTATGCGGTTGTCTGTTTGCAAGATGGCTGATGTTGATTGTACATTTATCGAGAGAGTTACTGTTTTGTATTTCGTCACCTTACTATAGGGGGAAAATAGTTTAAAAACGCCGTGAATGCCGCGGAAAGTGAAATGTGTATTTACAACTTACCAGGTTGCCCAATATCCTCACTGACACTCTTCCAAGCGAGGTCCTTTTTATTCCTGTCTCTATAGAAATTAGAACTTGTGTCGTATAGCTCCAATTGACTGCTCAAGGACAATATCCAGCGTTCCTTAATGTTGAATGAGTGACACAGCAGCAAGCAGGCTCCTGATTGGTTAACGCGCCGCGAAAATCCGCCAAAGTTCAAATTTTTCATCTCGGGCGTCAGCCGCAAATTTGCGTCGAACGCAAAAAGCACCATTCGTGCATACCGCGTGTACGACGCCAGGCGCTCAATTCGCCCCATTCGTGCGAACTAGATGCGCAAATGAGTCAGAATCGCATCTACCACGCCGCGCTAAACGCCTAATTCGCACCTCGAGACCTCCAGACACGCGTCAACGTGTGTTCACATTAACTTAACATTGAAATCACTCGCGCTTGACACCTCTACCGCGGCTGGTGTAAACGCAGCATAACTCTTGAGTCTGCTGGCCGTTTGCATTCACAAGAACTTAAAGATATCTCGCTGGACAATATTGTACTTAATTTTTTACATAGTTTGTAACGTGCAAACCACCGCGGGTTGCACTTTACCATTGCACCGACGGCGCTGCACCATCGTGATGGTGCTGCACCACCGTGATGGCGCTGCACCACTGCAGTGGTTATGAAAACATTCACAGTAGGGCTGCACGATTAATCGTTTTTGAACCGAAATCGCGATGTGAATGGATGCGATTTTCGAATCGCAAGAGCTGCGATTTTTCGATTCAAAACTATCAAATATAACAATCATCTAGTACGCAGTTTTTGACAGTTCGCTTCATGCGCATTTTACGCTTGATGCAGTTTAAACCAATAGAGTGCATTAACACTGAGGTGCTGACTACACGTCAGATAACACCATTAGGAAAACATGAGCGAGCAGCAGTTCAACTCCTCAACAAAGTGTACGGCCATATGATTTCCGCGATGCGGAAAACACCAACAGAATCGCGAAATGCATACTAATGGAATTAACTGCACAACGCGGAATGTCATGAAGTTGGCAGGTTTTGGATTCAGTCATTTTAAAAACCCATTATAACTCATTAACCGGCAAATGAAAGGACAGAAATGCGCGAAAACATTTCCCTTTTGTGTAATGTTGGACTTAAAGAAAGGTATATACGTCCGTTTCTCGTCATGCATCGCAAACAATGACAACAACTCATCAGACTATAAGCAGGTTTCATTAAAGCCCGGAACACAACAGACGAAAGAGGTACATTATACTTTCTTGCACCCGCACATCTGCACCACTTTGAATATTTACAGGCACGAGGGTTCATGAAGCGCGCACACAGAGAGCAGTCAGCACACGCGTGATCACTAAACTTAAGTTTTCTTTCTTGTCTAAGTGAACATAAACAGCTGGATGTTTATCAGTATATTGAAGCAGAGCAGTTTTAAAGCTGTCTTGTGTCTTAAAGTGACAGACAGTAACCTGGTGCTTTCTGTGTCAGAAATGTTTATTACACACCAAAAATTAAAATCACTCCTTAATCTTAACTGTACAAGCTTCTGCAGCTCCACACTTAAAATCGTACAGTGAGGACTGTGCAGTGTTTTATTTGTATTTTTTGCTTATGTTAAATCATAGATTCTAATAACTAATATATTTACATTTATTACAGATGCCTGAAAAGTAAAACAAGATGAGTATAGTCTTATGATTAAAAGAAAAAACTAAACATTTGCTTGTCAGAAGCATTGTTGTAGTGACAGCCAAAATACATTGGCCTATATGTTATTTTAAATAAAACTTTCAATAAATTTTTGTTAAATTGTATTTTAATGTTCTTAGATAAAAAAAAAGTTTGTCTGCAGAAGAGCAAAGTCCTGCAGACAACTTGGTACAATGTTTAAGAGGTTTTAAATAAACAGTAGCACAGCATCTTTCTTTGGTGCTATTAAAACCACCACAACAAGCCTGGATGTAGCTCTTTTATTATATACTAATGAATCGCACTTTAAATCGCGAATCGCAATTTTTATCAGAAAAATCGCAATTAGATTTTTTCTCCGAATCGTGCAGCCCTAATTCACAGCCTTAACAACATGCATATTTTAATGTCCGGGGGCATTATGTACTATAAGAATAGCTTGAAACATGTCATTTGATTCTATAAAACCTGTTTAGTTTAAAATATATTTTCAGTATTATTATATATTAAAATACAAATTTTTGTTTTGTGGGCAGTAGTGTTGGGTGATATGCCCCATTTTGAGATCGTCAAATCGTCAGCCTGTGAGATTGGCGATACACAATAGTATCGGGGGGCGGGGCAGTAGTTTACTCATTAATTTATTTGTTAATTTTTTACTCATTATGATAAGTCACTTGATTGGTGAACAAAAAAGAACAAGAACATCACCGTCATGGCCGCAATCTTCTTAAAACTGATACCATTAATCCAAGCATTTCATTAAAGCCCAGGCGCTCTAAAATTTCTACGATACTATCGGCTATCGGCACAACCCTAACGGGCAGGTGGGCAATTGTCCGTACAAATGAACAGTTTAAGACAACTGTTAAAATTTTTTATATTATTAAAAATAAGATACATTAGCATTAATTTATTTTCAAAACCTATAAACAAACTTCAGAAATATCAGTAGTTTTTGTGACGTTACACTAATTGAAAAACTTTTGTCAAATAATTTTCAAATGTCAAGGTAGTACAACCACAATTATGGGCATTTTCTTAAGAAGTTAACAGGTATAAACAGTAAACATAATATCACATCATCCAGTGAACCCAAGGTGCTCTTTATTACTGAATGAAAAGTTTCAATTTCAATTCAATTTTATTTATATAGCGCTTTTCACAATTGTTAATTGTTTCAAAGCAGCTTTACATTAATAGATGTAGGAAAAGCATACAAAAGCGAGCGTAGTAATAATGTAACGTATACAGTAAAGTAGTGTGAAGGACTCTCCAGGGGATGAAAAACCCCATAGGAGAAAAACCCTCCTGGCTAGTCCAGGGGGAAAACTTCTAGGAGGGGAAAAACCCTTGAGAGAGATACATTATATATTTACATATATAAATACTATCGGGTTATGTGAACAGGTAAGCGAATTAAACTGGTTCTGCCGGTGGTCACTGGTCAGGCATCGGCTGGGCATCTGTTGAAGGACGGTCAGTAGATCAGTGGTGTGATGACCTTCACAGTTGCAGGAACTGGGTCTGTTTGTCTCATAGCCCTCAGGCTCAAGGACGAGACAGGGAGAGAGAAACAGAATCCTATTAGCGTAGGTGCCGTTCACATGTAATGCAAGTGTCATAAATTATAGTGTTTTAAGTCAGCTCAGTTCCAGACAGGCTAACTATTGCGGCATAAGTATATTACCCATATGAGGTATGTGAGTGCTTGGTTCTAGGCTAACTAACTATTGCGGGATAAGTATATTTACTGGACATTTTATGTGAATGCTTTGTTAAAGAAGAATGTCTTAAGTTTAGATTTAAATTGATCAACTGTGTCTGACACTCAAACATTATTTGGTAAATCATTCCAAAATGAATGAAAAGTTTGTAGATTCCTTTCAAATACTGAAATAAATAGCTACTTTAATGTAATGGGTAGGTTGGTATAGTTTCTGTGTCAGGTGGTACAACCTACAAAAAATTCTAATGTATATTTATGATTTAGATATCACAGGCAAAAGCTTATCCCAGCATCCAAGTAGAAGTCAGAGGTCAGGTGGTGCAACCAAAATAAACCTTTCATGTGTCGAGATTGGATGAAGGATTAGCCCGGGCCATTACCGGCACTGCACACCAGACCAGTCTTCAATTTATGGCACTTTACAGATTAACTGTAATGGCAGTGGTCCACGTCCTAGATCAAGGACTTTGACCTCTGACCTCTCACCGATCTCATTCATTTTCTGCATTTGTCCCCTTTGTACAATAACCCTCATTTCATCCCTCTTTGAGGACTCCATTTTCCTCTTTGAAGAAGTCTTCTTCTTTTTCAGTTGTCTGTAAATGACAGCGCTGGCAGCAGTTATTTAAAGCCATTATGTGCCATTAGGGAGTTGAGAAAATTGTGTGCATCAGCAACCTCCCAGTGGTTATTACAGTACAGTCACGAAGAGCCTGAAGCCGGTTGGATATTCATGTCTCTTTACAATTGGACTTACAAGTGTCTCTGATCAATCGGATTGCTGTCTAACTTGGTGTGCACGTTCCTTTTAGGGTAAGGACACACCAACACCAATGAAGTAGTGCAGTCTGTGAAGTCTGCTTACATTGACCCCACTGGGGCAGTAACTAATTCAAAGGTCCCAATATGTGCCATTTAGGTACAGATGGGTATACATTTGGTACCAATGTTTGGTATGAACAAAGTGGTACAACCTAGACCAACTCCAAATAGCAGAGCTGCTGTGGACCTCCATTGTAACACACGTCATGTCTCCGGAGGCACATCCCAAAAGAATTATGGGTGACAAATTGTGCCACTTCTTGTCATTCATAGCAGTGGTCGATTGTTTGTCTGTCACGCACAAACCTGTGTTTGTGAAACATAATTCCTTTGTGAGCTGCTGTTATGTTTTGGACAGGAGTGAAAAAGGTCTCAGTGGTATTGAGAGGTTTGGATCAATTGGACTCTACAGATATGAGTGGGATGAAGGTCATGTTTCTTTTCCCGACATGTACTGAAAGGGACACATGGTTTGCTCTTAGAAATATAATAGGATGTTGGAGAAAATATTTCTTTTTCAAGACACTATGTATGTATTTTAGACATTGACCACGTTTACAGTCACCCATAATGCGATTATAATGTGATTTTGGTGATATTGCGATTGTACTTTACCTCATGTAAACACAATACTTTGATAAAAATAATGTGATTAAGCTCATAATCGCAGCAAGTATAATTGTTTTAAAACAGGTGGCGTACACGTTTTTAATGACATGTAAACATCTATCATGTTTACACTATAATCGCATCTATACCGCACTAACTGAAGTGTGCTTTGTAGGGGTGTGCAAAAAAATCGATTCACATTTGAATCGCGATTCAAACTTTGCCAATTCAGAATCGATTCATACATTTTTTTTAATGCCGTGTTACTATTGTCCTGAAATGAGTTTATCTCAGTATTCCCATAGATGGCGCTGCGTCGTATTCACTCTGATGCCTGCACACTCTTGTCACAGTGTTTCCCCCACATTGACTTTACTTGGGCGCGCTGCCCAGTTATATTAACAAGTGCCCAAGTATATCTGGCAAACTTTTTTGTTTTTCTGTGATGATGACACTCTTTAATAATGACATTTTGTGTGCGACATGATGAGTTCGGTATGCGTTCACGTGCTCTCTGTTTCTCAGTGAATAGGAATGTGACGCGAACAAGCTCGTGTCACATTGTATCCTTCATGTTTCTGAACTTGAGCAGAGTTTTAACATTAGAGGAGTTCACGGAGCACCCGCGGACCGTATGGTTCCGGGTTTGTATTTGAAATGGTCAGTCGGGTCCGCATCAGTCATAGTTAAATAACTTCGGGTCCCAAAGTCTGATTAATATTGTGTGTAAAACCCGAGTCGAACGGAAAATGGCCGTGAGCGCTACCGCGCTAAAGCTCTTTTCTATTATTATTAATAAACCATATCTTTTCTAAAATCTATTGCACTGAACGAGCAAAGCTCAAGCTGACTCAAGATTTACAAAGTGCAAAGCTGTAATGTAAAGTCCCCTGTCACTGGGACAGCAAGTAGATTTTTGAATCTGAAATAATGAGTGGATTTAGCTTTTTTTAATCGGCAAGAGAGAAATAGAAAGAGAGGGCACTTTCCTTGCTTCTGCTCTATCTAATAGAAATAATAACCATTATAACACCAGTCACATTTATAATATATAGACCTGCACTGTCTATCATTAATATGCTATATTATTGTATTTAATAGAGTTTGATAAAAGGGGTCATCTAATTGCTTCATAACAGTTTTTATTTTTGCATAAAGACATAAAGTAATATCAAACTACATTTAATTTGTTGTGTTTCTTTTCTTTAAAATTGTATATCTACTACAATCAGTCACATAGGAAAAAGTAAACCACATTTACATACTGTGAATCGTTTTTTTTGAATCGAGAATCCTTTTTGAATCGAAAATCGATTTTGAATCGAATCTTGAGGCTAAAAATCGGAATCGAATCGAATCGTGAAATTTTCTGAATCGTGCACCCCTAGTGCTTTGTCACACACCTTAAGCGTGAATTTGTTTAAACTTGACCTTAGGCAGTTTTCCCTGAACTCTGTCAACATGAGTCACTGCCTTCATCCAGAAACTGCTTAAAGGGGCCATGGCACAAGATTTTTTTAAGATGTCAAATAAATCTTTGGTGTCCCCAGAGTACACATGTGAAGTTTAAGCTCAAAATACCATATAAATAATTTATTATAACATGTTAAAATTGCCACTTTGTAGGTGTAAAAATGTGACCCGTCACGGAAACCAGGGACTCAAGTCGGCAGCACAAGTTTCAAGAAAATGAGAAACAAAGTTTTTTTTCGAAATTTGTGATTTTCGTTTTATTGCAGAATCTGTTAGTTGAGATCACGAAGAAGCCTCTCCATGTTTGAGATAGCAGTTTTTGTATATTTAAAAGCGTACATTTTGCGGTTAAAATAGGCTTGTTTTTCCGGAGATTCTAGCGTGCAGCGGGGGGCGTCATTGTCTGTGTGTATATTTACATACTGTATAAGCTTTTGTTTTCGCCTCCGCCCCCAAAGGGAACAGCGTGACTACTAAATAAGGATAGTTCGCCCAAAAATGAAAATAATGTAATTAATGACTCACCCTTATGTCGTTCTAAACTCGGAAGACCTCCGTTCATCTTCGGAACACAGTTTAAGATGTTTTATCGTTAGATTTAGTCCGAGAGCTTTCTATCCCCTTCATTGAAAATCTATGGATGGTTTCCATGTCCAGAAAGTTAATAAAAACATCATCAAAGTAGTCCATGTGACATCAGTGGGTCAGTAAGATTGTGTTGATGCATCGAAAATACAGTTTGGTCCAAAAATAGCAGAATTACGACTTTATTCAGCATTGTCTTCTCTTCCGGCTCGAGCGTGAAGTCACGTGACTGTAGTGACGCGCTGCCCTGTTCCTCAGACATGTTTGCTAAGTTTTTTTTTTTTCAAACTTATTGCCTGCGTCTCCCCAGACTGTAAAGCTCGGGCGCACAAAACAAAAGAAAAATAAAAGAAGCTGGGGCGGAACAAATAACAGTCAGCCGCATCGTACGTCAGCCGCGTCACTGACTTTATGCGGCGCCGCAGTCGGATGACGTCAAAGTACCGCGAGAGCTCTTCAAGAAATCTTACGGAGTAGTTTAATTTCGACTCGCTCTCGCGGTACTTTGACGTCATCTGTATGTCAGTTCTTGCAGCGCAGCATGAGTCCAAACACACAGAAGTTACACAGATATCGTTGTATTCTTCATATAATTGGCTACATGTTTTGTCTATCAATATTTTCCATGAAGTCATTGGCTGATGGAGGAACGAGCGAGCCATTGGTAACCTCTCTAAAGGATGTCACGTTTTCGACGGCGCTGTTTGGATGATCTATTATACTACTTCCCTATTTTAAATACAAACTTTGAAGGCGGGTTCATGTGTTTAACGGAGTGTAAGCTCATATACCATTATATGTTACGATTTAAATAGTCTTCAGATTATATATTATATTGTATTACCAGACATTCATGCGAAATCTGATGTAAACAATCTATATTTCACGGATTATACGCATTTGTGGACAAATATGGTCATTGGATAATCTGAAACAGACTGGATTCGACTTGTGATCCCCACAAAGGTAAAAAGAGTCATGTTTATTTTTGCGGGTTGTCATTTGGTCATAAAATACTACATATGATGCTAGAACATCTCAAAAAGGGTTTTACAGGGGGTATGGCTTAGCTAAATGAGATGTAAATGAGCCCTATTGTCTCCCCCAGCTGAAAAGAAGAGTCCCTTTCGTCTCGATTTTCTCGGTTTGAGTATTTCTGAGTTCCTATATTCAAATGGCCACAACTTCTCCAAATCTTATCAGATTTCCATGTGTTACACATTGTTGGAAAGCTTAGAAACTGCACTTTCAGAATCTGTGAATAACTCAAAATGCCCAGATCCGACTTGTGTCCCTACTTTCCGTGACTGGTCACAAATGTGCCGTTTTGGGTGTGTCTTTTAAAATGCAAATGAGCGGATGAAATTCAAACACTGATCGTAATAATGGTGGTTTGTTGCAATTAAAACTCAATTGTGCTGTGAATTATTTTCTCTCTGTCTCTTTTTCTCTGCACTAAATGGCAGTGCTATGATTGTAGATTAAGGGTGGTATTATTATAATAAGAGCTTCTTATTACATCATAAGGAGAGCCAGATTTTAACTACCTATTTTTTCATGTGCTTGTAGAGAATGGTTTACCAAAACTAAGTTACTCGGTTGATTTTTTTTCACATTTTCTAGGTTTATAGAAGCACTGGGGACCCAATCATAGCACTTGTAGAAAAAGTCCGATTTTCATGCCATGGCCCCTTTAAGTAACGCGACAGCAGCATATATATTGAGCACTTTTTTCCCAAAACATTTCACAGAAGAAGCAAAAAAAAGTTTGCAGATTACGTCTGGTCACAACCCAAAAATCATTCATAGAGGCAACGTTCAGTGCTTTTCTACCGTGTAACTATAATCTGATTAATATACTAATTTCTTTGAAATATAGATCATGCTTAGAACCGGTTCTAGCAAGCAGCATGTTTTCACCGGAGCATGAATGAGAAAATTTGATTACTATCATCATTCAATATCAGACCATGCAACATTATAAAGGGCACAGATGAGAGATCGATTAAGAGGTCAATAAATGGATGCATAAAGCTGAGCAATGCAACCAATCAATTTGATGTATATGACATTTCTCTGCATCGATGCTGAAATACAGTTGATTTAAAGTGTAAGCGTTTTGAAAGACATTTTTAAAGTTGATTTTATTTTATATTTGAAATTCATCTAAATTAAAAACATGTCAAGTGCTAAGATGATAATTGTGACCCTGGATCACAAAATAAGTCGCATGGGAATATTTAATAATTAATTTTAATAATAGTCAAAAATACATTGTATGGGTCAAAAAAATTATTTTCATGCCAAAAATCATATGGATATTAAGTAAAGATCCATGAATATATTTTATACATTTCCTACCTTAAATATATCATAAATTTATTTTTCTTTAGTAATATACACTCACCTAAAGGATTATAAGGAACACCATACTAATACTGTGTTGGACCCCCTTTGCCTTCAGAACTGCCTTAATTCTATGTGGCATTGATTCAACAAGGTTCTGAAACCATTCTTTAGAAATGTTGGCCCATATTGATAGGATAGCATCTTGAAGTTGATGGTGATTTGTGGGATGCACATCCAGGGCACGAAGCTCCCATTCCACCACATCCCAAAGATGCTCTATTGGGTTGAGATCTGGTGACTGTGGGGGCCATTTTAGTACAGTGAACTCATTGTCATGTTCAAGAAACTAATTTTAAATAATTCGAGCTTTGTGACATGGTGCATTATCCTGCTGGAAGTAGCCATCAGAGGATGGGTACAATGTGGTCATAAAGGGATGGACATGGTCAGAAACAATACTCAGATAGCCCGTGGCATTTAAACGATTCCCAACTGGCACTAAGGGGCCTAAAGTGTGCCAAGAAAACATCCCCCACACCATTACACCACCACCACCAGGCTGCACAGTGGTAACAAGGCATGATGGATCCATGTTCTCATTCTGTTTATGCCAAATTCTGACTCTACCATCTAAATGTCTCAACAGAAATCAAGACTCAGACCAGGCAACATTTTTTCAGTCTTCAACTGTCCAATTTTGGTGAGCTTGTGCAAATTAAAGCCTCTTTTTCCTATTTTTAGTGGAGATGAGTGGTACCCGGTGGGGTTTTCTGCTGTTGTAGCCCATCCGCCTCAAGGTTGTGCGTGTTGTGGCTTCACAAATGCTTTGCTGCATACCTCTGTTGTAACGAGTGGTTATTTCAGTCAAAGTTGCTCTAATATCAGCTTGAATTAGTCGGCCCATTCTCCTCTGACCTCTAGCATCAACAAGACATTTTCGCCAACAGGACTGCCACATACTGGATGTTTTTCCCTTTTCACACCATTCTTTGTAAACCCTAGAAATGGTTGTGCGTGAAAATCCCAGTAACTGAGCAGATTGTGAAATACTCAGACCGGCCCATCTGGCACCAACAACCATGCCACGCTCAAAATTGCTTCCCCATTCTGACATTCAGTTTGGAGTTCAGGAGATTGTCTTGACCAGGACCACACCCCTAAATGCATTGAAGCAACTGCCATGTGATTGTTTGATTAGATAATTGCATTAATGAAAATTGAACAGGTGTTCCTAATTATCCTTTAGGTTAGTTTATGTTGCTAATGACTTCATTTGGACTTTAAAGGCAATTTTCTCAATATTTTTTTGCACTCTCAGATTCTCAGTTTTTCAAATAGTTGTATCTTGGTCAAATATTGTCCTATCCTATCAAACCATACCTCAGTAGAAAGCTGATTCGGCTTATAAATCTGAATTTCCTTGTGGTTCAGGGTCACAATTTTGTAAAGCAGTAAAATCTGTAAAAGTGTCAAATGCATGATATCAATTCGAAGTATTCATACATTCACTAAAAATCACATTGATACTTGTTGTTGGAAACACTAAAATGCCTTCTGAATCTGATCTGAAAACTATTTTGCAGATGCCATTCTTACACGCTTTAGTGTCGACTCGAAACTACTCCTTTGTTGTTGACAGAGATGTGCAGAAGTAGGTCCTTAAAACAGATGGAGCCATGAAACCTCTTGTGACGTTTCGACAGGAAAGACTGGAAACTTCAGTCCAGGCAAAGCATAAGGCTGTGTGAATCAGAGGAACAAATGTGCTTGTACCAGGAACTGTGTCATCTCCCTACGGATCAAATGGACACTAACAGTCCAGGGCCCTGCATTTTGAAACATGATTTTTGCAATCTTCAGTGCCTCTCAAAAATGAAGATCTCTACTTTTAAACACGAGCATCTTCTTGAAAAAGTCTCTTATGGGGAGTACTGCAAATGCTACAAGACAGGATGCAGTCTAGAGAAGATCAATTAAAAATTGAAGTTTTGTGTTTTGTGGCCACCTTTGGTAGTTTATAAAATAAAATAAAATGCATTTTTAGATGATTTGATGCGCCTTTTAATTTTATTTTCCTATTGTGCCCAGGAAATATACATATGTTTTATGTAAAATCTTTTATACAATGGTTGAATACAAGGGTAAATTGTCCTTGTCTCTGTGTGCCTTATTTTGATTGGTTGATCAGCATTTTTATTGGTTTGAACTAGGGATGTCAATTTATGCAATTTCCCATATTCGATGATCATTTAAATTAACGATCAATCAATCGAATAATCGTTAACAGTAATAGTGCAATAAGCCTTCACTGCAGTGGCATATAGCCAATGACATAAAAGTTTGCATAAAAACGACAGCTTCCTCACGCGAATTAAAAGATTTTATTTTGTCTAAATAACATGCTAGTGGGATTGTAAAATGAGTTAATGTAGTTGTTGTTTTGATAAAATCATCAATTTAAACTTATCTCGTAATGAAATATAATGACTAATAGACACAGTGTATAACTCCACCTCACATGGGCACTCTGCAACAGACGCATGAAAGTCCATGTCAAAATAACAGTTTTATTATCATCAAGTGTTATTTATCAAGTTGTTTACCTCGCTTTCCGAGTCGTTGATACACTGTTTGTAATTATATCCAAGAAGCACACGAAGGGCACTTTTCTCGTCGTCACCTCAGCTTAGACGTACTTTCAGCAAAGATGCTTATATTACGGAGATGGCAACCTTCCATTAGAAAACACGCAGCGCCTCAGCCAGTCAATAATGATGATCAGTGATATATGTTGTGGGCATTCAGGGTGTAACGACAGTCAGTTACAGTTTACATTTGACAGTTTCTTGCCATAATTTAAGATTACATTTTAATTTGTTCATTAAAAACGGCTTCTGGTCTCCTTCTCTGTATATAGCAGCGTTGCTATGCTAATCTTGCAGGCTTCCCTGAATAGGGTCTTTGCTTTCAGTATCCTAAACGTATTTGCATTTTCTGCATCGGATCAGATCCACTGCGGATGTAATTTCGTTGCGTTGGCAGCCAGCCAGCCTCGTCTCGCATGACGTTAAAAAGCACATGCGTGTGCTTGGCATCGAGCATCGTTCATAGCTAGTAGTTTAACTTTTGCGCGCTCGCTTAATTTTTTTTCTCCGACTGTATGTGTTTTGCGCAGGCGCCGCACACACGTGCATGATCTTGTTTTTCAACAATCGTTAAGTTTTATCGAGTAAATTCTTATCGACAATTAATCGAAGATCGATTAATTGTTAACATCCCTAGTTTGAACCACAAAACATGTGATGTCCATTCCAGTGGATGCAGGGTCTTAAAGGGTTAAATACTCTTCACAAGCTTTATGTTAGTTTTGCTAAGTGCTCAAGAGATTTTACATAAACACTGATATTATATAAACCACTAAAACAGAGATTAATCCAAACTCACCCTCAACAACTTCTGTGGTTACATCTAAAAAGAATGGTAACATATGGAAAATATAGTGGGTCTTTAACGGTGTTTATTTATAGTAGTGGAGTCACATGGTTAATCTCTGTGGCCTAGTTTTTGGGCTGGTACGGAGGATAAAGCTCGTACCACAAATGAAAGACTGAGAATAACTAAATTCAACAGGATACACAGTAAAACTAGTTATAAGGTTTGAATCAAACTGATGGAAGGGTTTTTTGATATTTCCTTTTGCGGTTGTACATGTGTGTACAAATGGCATCTTTAGGTTATTCATGTGTGGTCAACTTAACCAAAATAGAAATTAATGCCTGGTTTCAGGACCTGCGGGTGTGATGGGATAAAAATAGACATGTGGTCACTGCTTTCAAAGAGGCCATACTGTATCCAGCTTTTTAGCATGAATGATGTACAGTACATAAAACTTAACTCATTCCCCTCCAGCCCCCGCCAGCATTTTTTGTGATTTTCACAAAAGTTTCACAAAATGCCTTCCAGGAAAATTTTCTTCTAAAAATATATAAACATACAAATATATTAAACGAAAGAACAGACCATCTGCTTTTAAACAAACAATAAACAAACAAACAAAACGGGAAAACAATACGTTTAATATTTTTTTCTCTGCATTCTTAAACATGGTTATTTTTCTTCAAAAATACAACATTTTGAGCGAAAAGCTGAAAAATTGCATTTTTGTGAACTAATTTTGTTACAGATCAGATTTAGAACGATTATCAAAACATACACGGAGTGTAAAATTAACAAATAATTTTTTGCATCAGTTTTTTTTTTGGGGGGGGTAAGAGCTAAAATAATCGATGTATTACACTGTTAACATTTTTTGTTAAATCAACTCAGATTTACAAGTCATGTCAACAGAGACACAACTAAGTCACAACTTATAAAATATAGTTGAGAAAAGTCAACTTAATTTTATAAGTTATAACAATTCACCTGTAGTTATAACAACTAATCTCTAGTCAAGATAAAGAATAGTAAGTTGAAATCACTTGTAAATCTGAGTTGATTCAACAGAAAATTTTAAGGCAGCAATTTTTCAGGCCAATGTTTTCTTTTAATTGACGAGATAACTCAATTAAAGGAGTTAAGGACCAAAAATGACCTACCTTTGGTCCTTTAAATTAAATAAACCCCAAAATTTTAAGTGACTTCTCATTGAAAAAATGTCTAATTTCTCCGAAATCCACCCTAAAAAAGTTAAGTTGTTTTAACCCACAGTTGGGGGTTATTTCTATAGTTGGGTCAAATATGGACAAACACAACTATTGGGTTATAAAACAACGGCGACTATTGGTTGAAACAACCAAGCATTTGGGTTGAAATTAATCCAGTTGTTGGGTTTGTCCATTTTTGACCCAACTATGTGTTTAAAAATTGTTGTTAATCTGTAATATCGCAATTATTCACTAGATTACGCACTTACCCAATTTATAAAAAATTAGTTGTGTATGTTTTGATACACATTCTGAATCTGAACTCTATATGCAACTATTTCAGCTTTTTGCTCTGTTCTTTTATTTGATATATTTCTATGTTTATATATTTATTGAAGAAAAATTTCCTGGAAGGCATTTTGTGAAACTTTTGTAAAAATCACAAAAGTTGGTACTGTAATTTATACATTTTTGACAAGAGTATGCATCAAACCTCACGGCAAATCAACACAATTTTTTGATAATTTTATGTAGAAAATAATACTATAATATTTATACTGCTATAACATTTTTTTTAATATTTGTACTCCCAAACAAAAATGCCAGAGTTATATTAATTTGAAGGTGTTAATCACCTTTTTACCCGCCACTCAAAAAGAGCTTTGCTAGTTAAAGGGTTAATCAGTAGGCCTACTATTAAATAAAATGCAGGGTTGACCTGTCACCTTTCAGCTGTGACTTTCGAAGTTATTCATGCGTTAAAAGATTTGCTGGACACTGATGCAATGAAACTTTCTTCTGAGAAAAGCCAATTGATTTCCCCTCTGTGCCTTTATTGCATTTCTGCAGGTTTCTATTGTGTGTGCAAATGTGGCATGTAACAGTATTGCTTCTCTTATCTTCTCGCATTGATTGCATTTAAAGAATTCGCAGAGGAAAAGAAAGGAATCAATTGCAAGAAATAAACAATAACTCCCAGTTCTCCTCTGTCTGATAGAATCTAATGTGTTCTGACAGACACCAAACAGTAGAAATAAAACACACTGGGTTAAGTGTAGCATGCCGACTTATATGAACCTGCTGCTTGTATTTGTTGGAATTCTTAAAGGTGAATTGTGTAACTTCTAGGAGGATCTATTGACAGAAATATAATAAAATATGCATAACTATATTGTCAGTTGGGGTGTAACTGTTATTATCATTTTTATTATGGTAAAAGTGAATCTAGTGTTCTTTAGTATTGCTGGTGTCATACCATGAATCCTGCCCTCACAGCAAAGAAAACCAAACCGAAGAACCGTGACTCCAAAGCATATGAACCGAACCGTAGATTTTATCTACATACACCATGGGTCCACTTATATGGAAGTTGCTGTCATGTTTCTACAGTAGCCCTAAATGGACAAACTGTTCAACAGAGCGCGTTTCATCCCTACGTTGTCTCAGACGATTAAATATTTGTTTTATGGGAGCTACCTTTACCCCAAATTCACGTGAAGATCGCGCAATATCTAGTTCTGTCTCCGCCCATTATGACGTTAAAGTATGACGTTTTGCTGGACCAGCCCAGGTCACAACACGAGATCTCGCAAATTCAGGTATGATCACGCAATATAGTCATGGCTCCGCCCTGCGGAGCTGTCCGGCATCTGCCAAAAATAGAAGCCCTGCGTATTTGTTCCGGAGGGCTGCGGATGGCCGGAGCTGTGACGGATTCAGAACGCAGTCAGTGGAAATACACACTTGAATGGAAACCGATTGACTCCGCCCCCATTCCACAGCGGATCCGCAGCCGTTCCAAAATTGAGGTTGGGTGCAATTCGCAATCTCACCACTAGGATGCTGCTTAAAATCCCATGCTGTACCTTAAAGGCAATGATTTGTTAGCAAATCCATTTTTTATGTTTCCAAAACAGTATAATAAATGAAATTGCTATAATCTTACGAACCCTAATAACTAGAAATTAATGGTAGATTAATTAATGCTGTCTAACTTATTTCTATGACATAAGAAAAAACATTTAGCTTTAAAGTTTATAAAAGAAAAAAACTTGCTAAAAACAACAAATACGTGGAAAAACTACTTGCCTATTAGCATGTTTATAGGTTATTAAATAGAAATGCAAACTAAATGAAAAATTTTGGATCAAACATTTGATTTCACAAATTTATTTCACATTGATTTCAATTTTTGGCATGACCTTGTCATGACAATTAACTCATTCCCCGCCAGCCTTTTTTGAAAAGTTGCCCGCACGCAATTTTTGTGGTTTTCACAAAAAATTCACAAAGTGCCTTTTAGGAAAATGTTCTTCTAAAAATGTATAAACATACAAATATATCAAATAAAAGAACAGACACTCTGCTTTCAAACAAACAAACAAACAAAACAGGAAAAAAGTTTCATTCTATCTTTTTTTTTTCTCTGCTTATAAACTCTTAAATATGGGTATTTTTCTTTTAAAATAATTGTTTTTAGCAAAAAGCTGAAATAGTTGCATTTTTGTTAAGGAGTTTTGTTAGAGATCAGATTCAGAACAATTATCAAAACATACACAGAGTTTAAAATTAGTAAATAACTTTTTTGCTTCAGTTTTTTTATAAATTGGGTAAGTGTGCCATGTAGTGGATAATCACCGTATGACAGATAACCATAAATAAATAATATAAATAATTTTTTTATGCATATGTTTTCTCTTAATTGATGAGATAACTCGTCAATGGCGAGGAAAGAGTTAAAGCTATCACGGTTATATTTTCTCTTTACATTACGTAGAATGAATTTATGTAGAATTGAATACGGTGAATAACCCTGTTTCAAAGCTATAACATTGTGAAAGTTAGCATAACATGACTGTTCATGGTTTCCTATGCATTAGCATGCTAATTAATGCTAATCGCTCATGACATGCCCCATCAGAATTTAATGCCGTAAGCGAGATCTAAAACTACCGGCTGGAAAATCTCAAAAGCTCATGTTTTGTTTAGACTCTTCAGATTTTAGATGTTCGGTTGAGTGTGCGGGGTGGCGTTTGCCTGAACAGAAACATGTTTTATTAATGCAGAACTCTCAAAATCAGGCTGGTTTGGGCAGTTCAGCCCTGTTGAGGTCAGATAGTGGCGAAGTAAAAATCTTAAAATGCTGCGAACGTTGGAAGAATTACTGTTTTTGTGCAAAGCTATATATTTTTTACTGTATTTTTAACTCAGGCCCCTGCTGAAAAGACCGGCATGTTGTGTTTTGGACGCTGGACCCAGCATGGGCTGCTAAGGCTTTAAAACTGTAGCCTCCTGAAGTACAAGATCATTTATAGTAGATAAATAGAAAGCAACATTAAAAGCTAGTATAAAAAGCAACTGTAGTACAGCAAGTACAGCTTGTTTCCAAGAAAAATCTTTTTAATATACTATTATACAGCATCATTTATTTTTTATAATCCAAGCAGTTTTTGTCTCGAAACGTGGAAACACGTTATTGGTTTAATAATAAACACGACACATATCAAAGCACTATTAAATGAATGAATAAAGTTTAATTACGTTTCACATTACATTGCTAAATAAACATTAGCCTACATTTTTACCTTAGTTGAAGCAGACGGATATACCTGTGTAGCTAGCTAAAAGTTTGTCAGCCTCCCATCTGCTAGTTTCATGCTAATTCATGTTAGCATCGTGCTAGCTTCATGCTAATTCATGTTAGCTTCATGTTAGCATCATGCTAACTTCATGCTAATTCATGTTAGCATCGTGCTAGCTTCATGCTAATTCATGTTAGCATCGTGCTAGCTTCATGCTAATTCATGTTAGCTTCATGATAGCATCATGCTAACTTCATGCTAATTCATGTTAGCATCATGCTAGCTTAGGGTGGCCATTCGTGCCAGTTCCGCCGGACACGTCCCGAGCATCTTTTCGGGTTCGTTCTTCGGAAGTCGCGTTGGTCGACCGCATACGTCATCAAGGTTTAATATTTCTGGTTTAATTTCAGAAAAGCAACCGTTATATTTCAAGGTAAGAATGAAACTACAATGATTGTATGTCTTAAAAGAAATACATTTTAATTTTCTAATGTATTTTAACTGAAATGTGAGAACCTTAATGACGTATGCGGTCGAGCAACGCGACTTCCGCAGAACGAACCCGAAAACATGTTCGGGACGTGTCCGGCGGAACTGGCACGAATGGCCACCCTATGCTAGCTTCATGCTAATTCATGTTAGCATCATGCTAACTTCATGCTAATTCTTGTTAGCATCATGCTAACTCATGTTAATTCATGTTAACATCATTTTAGCTTCATGCTAATTCATGTTAGCATCATGCCAGCTTCATGCTAATTCATGTTAACATCATGCTAACTTAGTGCTAAATCATGTTAACATGCTAACGTTTTGTTAAATTATGTTTACGGAAAGTTAGACTACTAAACTAAACTTGTTTTAAGTTTCTCTCAAACTGTTTTAAACGTTTAGGCCAGGCTTTGTGAAGCCAACATAAAGTTTGTCTTCAAACTTTTCTATCTAGTTAATTTATTTGTTATCTCGATAAAACAATATTTGTTATTTCGTTAAAACAAATTAATTATTTTGCTATCTCGAGAAAACAAACTCTGTTATATCGAGATAACAAATTAATAAGTCGTTATCACAAGATAACAGTGCTTAAAAAAAATTAAAAACAATAAAAAAATAAAAGTCCATGGCCTTTCTCGGCTTCCGTAAAAAATTGAGTAAATCATTTTTTTCAGTATTTTTATTAGTATTTTTGTTTTGTTTTCAGTACAAATATCTAAAAATCTTGAATTAAGATACATTTTCTTGATGAGCAAAATGACCTAAGAAAGAAGCCAATAATCACTTGATAATATCAAATTTAAGTGATTTGTGCTTGAAACAAGCAAAAAAAAAAAAACAATCTGCCAATGGGATAATTTTTTTTAATTTACTTGAATTAAGTGTTTAAGAAAAAAGTTTTCTCAAGATTTTTTGCTTACCCCACTGGCAGATTTTATTTTTTTGCTTATCAAGAAAATGCATCTTAATTTATAGATATTTGTACTGAAAACAAGAGAAAAATACTAAGTAAGAAAGTCATTTTTTTCACAGTGTACCCATGTTTTACTGGTAAACATCATGGCTGAAAAAACATCATAAACCTGACTGGATAAATTAATTAATGCTGGTTTGAGCTGTTTGATTGTTTAATTTTGTTAAGCGCTGTTTTGGGGTCTCTTGTCTGTTTTGACATTAATTTCTGTATTCTTCTCTCGCTCTTCTGTCCTTTTCACAGTTTAAAGGTCAAGCAAACCTGCACGTGTTTGAAGACTGGTGTGGATCCTCAGTCTCTCAGCTCAGGAAGAACCTGCATTTTCCTCTTTATCCCCATGTGAGTCTATTGTATTGTATTGTATTCAGGAGAGATCGGCAGATAATTGGCTATCAATATTTGTGAAAAATGTTAATATCGGTCCAACTCTTCAAAATATACTACAGATTTACAGAAAACACTGTTATGAGATTATTATACAGTAGGGGTAACACTGATGTGGGTTTACTTTAAGATTAAGCATCTATTTAGTTTCTATGATTCATGAAATAAGTATTGTGATTACATTTGTCTAAATTACACGGTGAGCGGAAAGAGAAAATTGTGAAATAGTAATTATGAGTTACAGCCCAGCGTGTTTTGGTCTCTGAAACATGTATTGAAATGTGTAATTATACTTTACTGTTGTGGACATTCAGGGAAAAATACAATAATTGTACTGAGGGGGTGAATATTCATAGGTATGTGAGAGAGCTTTATAAAACAAAACACTATTTTATATTTTCATCATTTACAGTACAAGTTATTAAACAGCACCCATTGATACATTAATCAAAAAGTTATCATCTAGTCAAGCACATCTGAAGGTATAAGTTATAGTGAACTATCTTTAAGATTTCATTATAATCCAGATAAATGAATCTCTAGTCTCGCACTGTTAAACAGGAAACACATTTATGTCTATTAAGTGCGTGTGGAGTTTATATTTATCTCTTTCCTTTTATATCTGCCTTTTTAGACGAGAACAACCGTAAAGAAGTTAGCTGTTGCACCGAAGTGGAAAAATTATGGCCTGAGAATATTTGGGTACCTTCTCCCTTACAAAGATGGTAAATCTTTTGCATAAACATTAATCTGCTAAAACAATTCAGTTCTGAGATTTTCATACACGACAAACGTTCAATTTACATTTACAACATTTAAAGGTTTATTTCTGTGATGTAGTTGAATTAAAACTGGATACTGAAGTAGACATTTAAAGGGATAGTTCACCCAAAAATAATTTACTCTATTTGTTCAAAACTTGTATACATTTCTTGTTCTGCTGAACACAAATGAAGATATTTTTTGTAATCAAGCAGATCTGGAGCACCAATGACTTTAATGGATGGAAAAATAATACTATGGAAGTTAATGGTGCCCCAGATCTGTTTGATTACAAACATTGCTCAAAATATCATAATTTGTGTTCATCAAAAAAAAAAAAAATGTATACAAGTTTGGAACAACTTGAGGGTGAGTAAATGATGACAGAATTTGTATTTTTGGATAACTATCCCTTTAAGAGCTTTGATAGGTAGTTGAAGTAGCGCTCACATTTTAATGAAAGATTACAAGCATAAATATTTGAAGAGTTTGGTTTCAAAACGCAATACATCCATTTGAGTAATTTGGGTAAAAATGTGTTTATACCAAGAAAGTGACAAGATGAAGGCCACTATTTTCTGTTACAAACTTTCACATAGCATCTTTAGGTTATAATAACATTAAAAATTCAAATCCATCATTTGAGTTTCAAAGATTTATTATAAAAACTGATTATTTTTTCCACAAGTTTTTTTCTTGAATCTATCTAAATAGATTGAATGAATATATAAATGTTCATTCATCTGTGCCATGTTATATTCATTTAGTTGACTAGTGCTTTACACTGATTAAAAAATAGACAATAATTAAAACACTTACTTTGTCATATTAAGAACACTGTCATTGCTGCGGTCATTCTTAGGACATCGTCGCTAAAAAATTTTGACAGGGATCAGCTGTAAAATTTTAGTCCTGCACGATTTTTGTCTACTTTCGAGTAAATGTAACAAATTATTATTATTTTTTATTAAAATTATGTAAAGTTTTTCATAAGATCCCCTTGGGTCAACGTGTTAGCATGACAGAAGCTTGATGCCGTCGTGTCAGAACAAGCAACAGCCGGCATTTTTCCGTCTCCCGAGTGCCTCTCGCGTAAATAATTAGATGTTGATGGCTTACGTTTCTAACCTGTCACAGAAAACCACCACAGGTTTATCAATGCCATCAAAATATTATTTTGTTTTTGTTTGTTTGTTGATCACGAAGTACAAAGTAGATGAGGAAAACTAGGATTCTGTGGGTATTCAAAGCGACGCCATTGTTGTTTACAATGCATGGAATAGTGCGCTGTGATTGGTTAAGTGGATTTATTGCATTCTTCAGAGAAGGAGGACTGGCGTTTGTCGCAGTTTGGAAAAAATATGACAGAATACTTGCCAGATATTATTTTTGCTTAAAATTAAGAATTTAATTTTTAAAACTGACCAGATACAACACAGGACTTCATACTTCTCTGTGTGTTGTTGTTTTTCAGGGGACTTTCAGTTCGCCGTGTCTTCTGATGATAACTCAGAGTTCTGGTTGAGCTCAGATGAAAATCCTCTTAATGCCCGTCTGCTGGCCTATGTGGGAAAGGTGAGTTTGATTACATTAGAGCGGCATTTTAAAATGAAAACGAACCTCATTTATACTGCCATTTTAAAAAGAATCTTCATCCACACTATACACGACCATAAACGCATGAAACATGACAAATCACGTAAATGGGCATGCGCATAAAAGTGTTAAATAACTTTATGATTTAAAAAGAAAGCATTCAAGTGAACAGTACTAAACAAAGCAAAAATAAATTTCAGCAAATTCAAACTTCAATCAAACATAATAAGAGGTGAAGTATAGCTTTAGCCTATAGAAATGCTTATTGCGTTAATTTTTAAAAGTGTACGAGGTCCGTGCACGTCCTCCACTAGCAACACAGAAATAGCAAAAAGCGCAAGCGGCAAACTAGCATTAAATATTTTATGACGTTGATTTTATTGTTTTTATTAATTTATATTCACAAAACGTATCAACAAAACATCGATTAAAATTTCAAAGACAAATTATATGAAACGAAATTAATTTTAAAGTAGCAAACAAAACTTAAATTAATCTCGAAAATAATGTCTGACTCATTACAATTCTCCCTTCATATTGGCCTTTACAACGCCCTATATGGCGTTTAAAATTACAGTCTATCTTTCGTCATAAGCTAAATAAATTTAAGCAAAACATAAACAACATTACAACAATATTCTAACCCAACAATACTCAAACATAAATATAAAACAGACATTATCTATAAGGAAACATGTTAAAACAATCCGATATAGCGTTTATAATAGCTGGTTGGTAGATGTTAACTATTTTTGTCAAAACCTCTGTTGCAAACCTCCATTTACCTGAATAAAAATAATTTTTACTTTGAAAATGATGCTCTGTCACGTTAACATCAGCTGTTCGTTTAAATAAGACTCCGTCTACGTTCATTTACACAGCAGCGCAACGTCTGAGTTCTCAAACTAAAACAGGGTCTTCAGCGTTTACGAACGACTCCATTTATGAGGGTAGAAAACGGTGGCGTAGTGTAAATGAAAGGCGTAAACGTGGCAAAAGTAATGCGTTTTAAAAAGTAAACGCATTAATGTAAACATAGCCTGAGACACGTTTAGATGTATACGTAAACATTTTCCCCCGTTTTAGGAGCCCTTCGAATGAAATTGTCTATTATTACCTTATTTGAAAGGTTCCTGAATAATAATGTTGAGCTCTGCTCTGATTGGCTGTGTGTGTAAACAGAACTTATGTTTGAGTCTGTATCTGACGAAGATACAGAGTTTGAAGAATAATCAATCAATTGTTTGGAAATTGTTAATGGTCGTTTCTGAGTGGTAAGTTTGTGTTTTTTTCAGTATGGACCTGCAAAACGTAACTGTAACGTCAATAGCTGAACTTTAGCCTAAACGTTAGCATATAGCATTAACTAGCATATAGCACTAACTCAACTTTGTTTTTAGCATTGTAACAAGTAATTTAATATTAGGGTGTACATCACAGTTGGTGTTATGTTGAGATTGGCCTTTTTTCCAGCAGTCTTTGCATGCACGAGGTTTACATAAGATGGAGGAAACAACCGTGTTTAAGGCTCACGATATGTCATAACCATGTACAGAGCTTGTATTATAATCTATACCTAGATACATACAGTTTTACATTATACGGTACCTTTAATGCGCTTCACTTTTGGCTACAGTAGTTTTATTTTTACAAACCCATATGTCTCCAAGAGCTTTTCATTTAAAAGCTGTAAAAATTTTACTCGGCTTTCAATTGCTTTCAACATTTTCACTTAAGGCCTTTTTACTGCAGAATTATCATGAGGTACAGATTATCTCATAGCGCCAGGGGAAACTTTTTTAAAGTTTCTTTTCAATTTTACTTTCATATTACACTTCTAGTTTGCAGTATTGGGTATTAATAGTGTGCACACTACACAAAATTCTGTTTTCATTAAATACTTGGCTTGTTTTATTCTCAACTGTATGTCGTTTGGATAAAAATGTCTCATTACACCCCTTATATATTACAGGGTTCCCACGGGTCCTTGAAATCCTTGAAAGTTTGTGAATCTGGGGAAAAAATTCAAGGCCCTGGGAAGTTTTTGAAAATATACATAAATAGATGCAGGTCATTGTAAGTGCTTGAATCTATTTTATGCAAGAAGTTTTCTGGAAAAAATCCTTGTGTAGTGTAGGATAATATCATAAAAATTCTAGACTTTTCAAGCACACGAGCTAAACTGTTCACTTTAAATGTTTATATCTTCTGTATGCAAATGTTGATTCATACAAAAATGCTTTTTTGCATAGTTGTGTTTGACACATGAAAACGTCTCGGGTTACGTATGTAACTGTTGTTCCCTGAGAAGGGAACGAGACGCTGCGTCTCCCTTGCCATACTTCCTGCGTCGCTGTAACACCGTCTTTGGCAATATTTCAGATAGCGATATACTTCCTGGCTCCCGCGTCACCCTGTCTTTGTCGTTAAGCCTCACCATTGGTTGAATTTGATATACACATTCAGACGCACTTACCCCTGGAGGCGTCCCCAAAGTGTCACCGCAGTGACGCAGCGCGAGTTCCCTGGAAAGAGAACTGTAACAATGTATCTTAAAAGGTAACACGATGTAACCTTGATCTCACTTAAATTGCGTCCCCACATTTAGTTCTTGAATTTGAGGGTATTGGACCTGGAAAGTCCTTGAAAGATCCTTGAATTTCAAGTTAACTAAGGTGTGGGAACCCTGAAATTATAAATTATAATAATAAACAATTATTTAATATAGACTGTTATAGCAGGCATTGCTGACAATTTCCTCACACGGAGGACCATGGTACTGGATTTTATTTATATTTAAATGTATTCCCCAGAGGTGTTTATCTTTAGATCTATAAGAGGGCACAGGCTTTGTAAAACACAATTAGCACCTCGGCCAGATACCTGTGAGCGTGTTTAGGGGATTTGTGGTTTACTGGGGTATCGATTACGTCTGGCTGAGAAAGGGCTCGACTTGCCAAGGACTCGATATCCTGGCACAGAGACGAGGGATCGATTGAAACAAAGAGACACGAAGGCGTCTCTTTGTCTGTGAGGAATCACCGCATATCCGGTATTCCAAGTGACTTATTGCGTAGGATCCTTGTCGGATCTTTTTCAGGCACCTATAGGTGCGGAAATAAACCCTTAAAATTGGGAATCGTCGTTTAGACTTCGACTTTTATAAAGAAACATCTCATCCAAGTGAAGAGAACTTTTAGTTTTGAAGTATCTTCCTGACAAATAGAGAATGAAGTGATGGGAACAAAAAGAAATTAGATGGCAATATATCTCTTCACTATAATAGCAGTAACTGCACCTTTATTTGTTGTTTGCCTCCTTTCCATATGTTTGACGCAGTGTTAAAGAAAGACAGCATTAGTTTTTTCAATATTATTCTGGGTTTAAGGAGTGTAAAGAAGAAAGGATCAAAATGAGAGTAACTCTTCCCATCTATCAAACAGAAATCTTGTAGCAGGTTGTTTATAGCTCTTGCATTTTCATGGCAAACTGCTGCTGAATGTTCCGGCTTTAGGGAAGTTGCAACCTGCAAATCTTGAAAATGCAGATACACAGACATATAGACTCATTTTTAAAACTATATCTTTGTATAGCTTTTTATTTTATATTTTATTTTATATTTCCTAAAGCTTTCCACATACTATTTGATTTTATAACAATGTAGTGTTATAGCAAAGTAAAATGGATTTTAAGTTAATTCGTATTTGTATATAGCTTCATATAATGGTGATATAAAGTAATTGTGTTTCTATAGCTCATATGCACCAATACCCGTGCAAAAATCCCACTAAAATGGCCAAGCGCCTATGGGAAAACACCAGATATGCTCAATTAATTTTAATCAAAAATACTTTGGGAGCCTCTCTGATTGGTGGATCTTTTGAGTTGTAATATCTACAATGCTTTAATGAATAAGCTGAATAAGGGTACTTCATATTGGAGTGGAAAATTAAGTGGAAAATGTGACCACACATTTCCTCTTTTCTAAAATGTTTGGTTGCGGCGGAATCCCCGCCATTGACAAGTTATCTTGTCAATTAAGAGAAAACGCTTCCATGACAATGACGAGTTTTTACGGCAATCCATACTTCCGCTATTATCCACCGGGTGGCGCTCTTACCCAACTTATAAAACACTAAAGCATCTACTGATCCAAATACAGTAAAAACTGCAAAAAATGATTTTCAATAAAAATAATTCTTAGTATTTTTGTCTTGTTTTCAGAAAAAATATCTAAAAATTCTTAAATTAAGATGCTTTTTCTTGATGAGCAAAACGACCCAAGTAAATAAGTCTAGTTTTTAGACCAAAAATGTCAAATTGAAGTGATTTTGTGCATAAAACAAACAAAAAATCTGCCTGTGGGGTAAGCAAAAAAATCTTGAACATTTTTCTTAAACACTAAATCAAAAAAAAATTAAGAAAAATTTGCTTACCCCACTGGCAGATTTTTTTACTTGTTTTATCCACATTTTTTTTTGTTTTTAATTTGATATTTTTGATCTAAAAACTAGACTTATTTTCTTGGGCCATTTTGCTAATCAAGAAAAAGCATCTTAATTTAAGATTTTTTGATATTTTTTCTGAAAACAAGACAAAAATACTAAGATTTTTTTTCTTGAAAATAATTTTTTGCAGTGTATGTATTGACCGTGCTTTACAAATGCTTTTTCTTAGCTATTTGCTCAGACAATATCTGCATACACACAAAACCACTGAAACTAACTCAAATCGATGTAGTATACATGCCAGACCAGTATGTGGTGCTATTGGCACAGAGATAAAAACAGAGAAGACGACTTGGAGCATGCGCATAAACTTTGTCGATGTCCATAATCATTTTTTGCTCACCAGAGTAGCAAAGGAGCAGAAAAAAAACGATTTTAAAAAAGAAACCTATCCATATTTGACAGGTGAAAAAAGAGAACAAATTAAGATAGGATTGGATACATTGTAAGTTTATATATTTAAAGAAAAATTAAATGTACGTTTTCTGGAAGGCATTAAACTTTTGTGAAAATTTTAAAAAATGCTGGCATTGGCTGGCAACTTAAAAAAAAAACACTGGCAGGGAAAGAGATTAAGGAAGTCACATCATTGCGCTGCCATATTTGTAGTGCCTCCAGGCAGGGGCGCCGCTAGCAATTTTGGGCCCTATGAAAAAATAGGGGGTCAGGCCCCCCCATACCCATTTCGTACCAAACATACAATCCAACCTACTGTAGCTATTCAAAATCTTTGTCTGTAATTTAATAATACAGAACTATTTATTTTGCTATTGTTTTGACCACAGTTATCAGTATTTATAGATACCTAAAATGTCTGCAGCTAAGATAATTTATTGTGCAATGCAAATTTAATTGAAAAATACAGAACATTAAATCAAATATTCAGAGAAAATGCAACATTCTTAAAGATTAAAGATAAACGTGACCATGCCTGTGAAAACCCAGCTGAAGTATTTCTTTGCGATTTACTGTTTTCCACATAAAATCATCCTATATAATGTAAAGAACATTTGTGAAAATATAAACTTGATATCTTTAATATTGACTGAGTAATGTCATGTCACCGATTGAAATCATAGTGAAATTAATGCTTGAAATTAAACTGTGATGCTTTTTATCTCACAATAAGATTTGAGGCTTTAGTCTGATTTTCAGAGACAGTCTTAGTGACATACTGTATACTTGAGCTGTTACACACAAGACATTGTAACATTTAAAAATGGCGAACAACAACAATGCATCTTTTCTATGTACATTCTGCACAAATAAGACTGGGTCAACAATGCTTGACCAAAGCGGCGTGGTGAGCTTGAACCTGCTTACATCACGAGGCATTTTTTGGACCCACCATTCAATAGGAAAATTCAACTGCAGTAGCCACCATTCAACCTGAAGAGGGCAGCACTCAGACGTTTTTACACCATATTGTAGTATTGAAACACTTTATATCCAAATGTCAAAAAACTTACTAAAATCAATGAACAGCACTAATAAAACCCCATTCTTACAGATCATTAACTAAAAAAATTTCGTTTAGGGTTTATTACTCTTTAAGAAAACAGCTATACTGTTATTAAATGATTCTAAAAAAAAAGACTGTTCAGACTTCAGACTGTTTTTTAATCAACGGGGCTCTAAAATGAAATGATTGACAACTATAGCAGATTACGACATAGATTTCCATTGATTTCTTAACCCTGCTGCAAGTTGAGAAGCTTTAATATACATAACTGGACTAGTTTAGCCTTAGTTGCATTTCAGTTTTATCACAACCAACTCGATTTACGACTGTATAAAAATCCTTCCTTGGCATATTGCGTTACAACAGTGTGTAACCGATCGCATTTCTAGTTTATGTTACCGGCTACGTTAATTAAACAGCTTATAAGGGCTGACTTCGCGTTAGAATCATAACATAAAACAGGGAACGTAAATCACCTTGTGTTTTTTTAAACTGGGGTGAACAGAGCGAAGACTTTACAGTGGAAAGAAAACTGCATTGTATTGCTCCGGCGTCACATTGTGTAAACTGCATTTATAGTAAGGAAGTGCACATATGCAGATATCATAGCAAATAGCAGTAAATACACACACACCTTGCTCTCTTGTGAAGTTCACGCGCACTGTGAGACCGTGGATTGAAGACGGCGCTAAAACGCAGAGTAAAGATGGGGCGGAGCTAAGAGGGCTCAGCTTAAGGGGTTTGCGTGTGCGGCACAGTCCTTGGCTGGGGCCCTCAAAAGTTCATGGGCCCTTAGAATCGTCCTAACTTTCCCCCCCTTACGGCGCCCCTGCCTCCAGGTCTTGGTACAAGAGCTGTCGATCCTGCGCATGCACAAAGTCCCTCCCTCGGTTGATGATTGGCTCTTTTTACTGGAAGGCGGGGCTTGAGATACTAACTGTTCACGATTCATATCAAACCAGTGATACATCTTGTTAATAATAAGTATCTTTAAAATTGACTCCTAAGCTGTAGCTCAGGGGTCTTCAACTACTCTTCTTCGGGGGCCAGATTTTAAAATTGTAGATATAACGCGGGCCAAAATTGTACCCCTATTTTTAACTTTTGATATATTTTTTTACTTTTACCATATACTGTATGTGTGTGTGTTGTTGTTTGTTTTTGTTACTTTTGTTGTAGTATATTAAAAAAAAAACATATTAAAAAACATGCAAAAACATTAAAAAAACCTTTTAAATGACTAAAAACTTATATTTTCTTTGTTAATGTTTAAAAACAATTGCAGTTTAACATGTAAGAGCCAAATGTTTATAGCAAAAGTGTAAAAGATCAACACTTTTAAACATATTTTGTTTATAACTCTTTAACTTTCATTAATTGTTACATGTCAAGTATTCACAACATATAGCCAGTCTTCTCCTGTCACAGTTCTCTAAACTAAAAGATGACAAAGGCTGGGATTACAGAAACGTACAGGACTTTAATGACGATAGACAGCAAAACACGATGACAATGGTACATGCAGACGAGATCAGACAATGGACAGGAACATGAGGGCAAACTATAAAGGGTGAGTGATAATGACAAACAGCTGTAACTAATGATGAGTGATTAACTAACACAGGTAAGACTAATTAAAGGTAACTAACACAAAGAGCAATGATGACCAACAATGAAAACAAACTAAACAGAACTAAAACCCTGACAGTACGCCCCCTCCCAGTAGGCGCGACCTCGTGCCGTAGATTAACAACAATAGAGGCGAGTGGGAGGGAGCAACAAACAAAAAAAAAGAAAAGTGTCCAAAAAACTGTGATGAAAAGGTGAGGGAATGTCTAGAGCAGGACCCAAAGACCAGACGAGACGAAGCCCCAGGGTGGAGACGCTGGCGGAGGGCGCCAGGGTGATGGAAGTCCTAGTCCCACCCTGGGGACAGACGACAGCGAGGACACCGGAGGGAGGATCCAGGGCGGAGCCACGCGAGCGGAGAACCCGGGGGAAGCCGAGGATCCGGAGGGACGGGGGGGAGCTGGTGGGTCTCCCGACCGAGGCGTAGGCGGATTCCGGAGCCACGAGGCGGAGCCAGAGCTAGGGAGTCCCGTGGTGACGTCTTCGGGAAGGAGGAGCCCAACGAGCCGGAAGGGTGGCGTGAGGGATACACAGGGGAACGAGGAAAACCCGGAGGTGAGGGCAGGACGACGACTGACCAGGGGCGGAACCAGAGGGGTGACCAAAGCCTGGTGACGTCGTAGTGGAGACGGGAGCTGACGAAGGGGAGGGAGGAGAGACCCGAAGCGAGGCCGCTGGTCCGACGAGCCGAGGCGACCTCTAGGTCTCAGGGAGCGGGGGAGGAGAACTGGAGAAACCCCCAAGACAGTGGGCAGAGAGGCACACCTCGCCTCCGACGAACCAGCGCCGGTGACGCGCTGAGGATGAGCTGAGGTGTGACGCTGTGTCCGCTGAAGTAGCTTCGGATTGGCTGGTGCGGGAAATCCAAAAGGGAAACCGGACGGGACCGGCAGCGCTGACCAACAGCGACTTACGAGGGGCGGGCTGGACGGAACCAGTGGTGACGATGAGGGGTGGGAAATCTCCAAAGCACAATCCGAGCAGATGTTATAAACCCCAGGGACCGTTATTGGCTCACCCTCAGCGGCGGGGAGATGGACGTCCTCCCTGACGTCATTAGCAGCTCCCGCGGCGGCACCCCGGAAACTCTGGTCACGCAACCTGGTCAGGGGGAACATCCGGGGTTTCGGCGACACTGGGCTCCGAGGGTAGCTCTGGCTCGCAGGTCGCACTGCCATGTTCTCCACCAGCGGTGGGCAGGAGTTCCGGGTAGGGTAAGGTCCGTCTGGTCTCTGGGGGTGGCGATGGTCCGTTGGACTGTCCGAAGTGCTCGGACGGTCTCCCTGCTCCAAACCGAGTGATGTGTTCAACGAAAAATCCATAAATAAACTAAAAACGAGACTGATTTTCCGGAAAACAAAAAACTCTAATTTGAAACACGGAGGGAAACACTAACACGCCACAAACGTTTGGTCTGATCTTCTGTCACATAGGGATGGCTGACGCGAAACAGTCGTTCCGAAGCTTTGCGAGATCCCGAAGCGCAGATGTGTCGAAACACTGATCCGAAGCGTGATTCAAAACACCCATGTCACGTGACTATGACCAAACGAAGCCTCGAAGTGTTTCACTAAATGTTTCATCAGGTGTGGTCTGCCGAATCAGCGTTTGATTGGCACGGTCGGGAACAGACAACACAATCGCACATCTGTATAAAAGTGAAATAAACGCATATTGACCTTGTGGGTTTTTGTGAGAGGAGTTTTTCAAAGGCTGGAGAAATTATCTGTAAAAAAAAGAAGTAGGCTAAGTCCTTCCACACACAGCAGATATTTATATGTGACATGGTGGCTTGATATATTTTAATAATTTCTTATTGTTTATGTGGTATTTATCTCTATTCAATTTATTTATTAAATAGACCAGCTTATAGTTATTGACAATGATGAGCGTAAAAGCTCATGTAGTTGTCAAACAGATGTTAAAACAACAACAAAAAATATGTAACTTAATTGTGACGACGGTAATAACAATGCGTTTCCCGGCGTTCGATCCAAAGGACTTTTGCACGAGAGTCGAGGACACTATCCACTCTCCCACCTGATCACTTATATCAATTACACAACATGTGGGATACAATTTGTCAGCGCTCGTCTAAAACCTTGTCAAGGATGCTCTATGGCAATACATGCAAATGACCACTAGGTGTCACTGTGGAGGCGAAGCCTCGACACAATTGATTCAACTGTTTCAGTGTTTCACGAAGCCTCGCTCTGCCCATCACTACTGTCACAGTTCTCTAAACTAAAAGATGACAAAGGCTGGGATTACAGAAACTTACAGGACTTTAATGACGATAGACAGCAAAACACGATGACAATGGTACATGCAGACGAGATCAGACCATGGACAGGAACATGAGGGCAAACTATAAAGGGTGAGTGATAATGACAAACAGCTGTAACTAATGATGAGTGATTAACTAACACAGGTAAGACTAATTAAAGGTAACTAACACAAAGAGCAATGATGACCAACAATGAAAACAAACTAAACAAAACTAAAACCCTGACATCTCCTAATGACTAAAATTGCACTACATGTTCCATTTCTTTATATTTTATAGATATATAGGCTAAACAGCCTTTCCATTGTACATTACATAACATACATTACATAACTGTCGGGATTTCGCCCCCTAGTGGCAGTCGTAATGAAATTGTAGTTTCATCATAAATCTGTCATAGGAGAGAACCTTTAATCTATGAATATATGTATAGGAAAGGTAAAAGTAATCATGCTGAATTTAAATGAGACTATGGTCGTTTCTCAATCCGGCTGCAGCCTCCGGAGGTCGCATTTCCAGGCTGCATACGTCATTAAGTCTTATTTCAGAATTTTAACAATTATAAAGTTGACCATTATTCTTAGTTCATTGTAAATTGTTGTAATATGCTTATATGATTTGTGCATGTAATGCTCAGTAAACTTAAACTTGATGACATATGCCGTCTGCATATGCGACCTCCGGAGGCTGCAACCTTCCAATTGAAAAACGGCCAAAGTTGACTGGCGGCCGGATAAAGATGATTGGCGGGCCGCATTTGGCCCGCGGGCCACCAGTTGACTAGCCCTGCTGTAGCTTAACTGGTACTTTAAAGCACTGCATAAGAAACATAAAGGTCATGAGTTTGACCCTCAGTGAACTCACTACTAAAAAGTATTTAGATTGAATGTTCTCTCACTTCGGATTAAGGCATTTGCCAAATGCATAAATGTAAAGCAGTATTGGGAACCATAAAAAAACTGATTTGCCAATAAATTTGAGTCATTACTCAAATATTTCCAAGACCATTTGATGTGGAAATGAAGTCCTTAGCAACACATATTATTAATGATTATATATATATATATATATATATATTTACAGTAGGAAATTTACAGATTACCTTCATGACCCGTACAACTTATTATTGGCTTTTGTTACAAATATACCCACACTACTTTTGTGGTCCAGGGTCACATTTCTGCAATTAAGTTGTTGATGCTAAGCGGCATACTTCATGAAATCACACACTTCACCTTAACCGTAGACCGCATTGCTCAATCTTTGTGTTCAGTTAGCTGGTGGATGTCCTGGTGTTCATGCAGAAAGATGAGTCAACCGTATAAATTAAAATATTCCTCTCTGTGTTGTAGCTCTAATGTGATTCCTCGCACTGCTTCAGTGGGGAAACTTCAATGTAGTAACGGCGTTGGGCTTATTTTTGTCTTGTTTGATACATCTTTCCCTAGCAGAGTTTTTTTTTAACAAGCTGTGATATTTATCGTGCTGAAGTGCGTCGAAGCATGCACTCGAGCAAAAAGTTTTTTTCTCTTACACTAGCCTTTGAACGTTTTCATGCAGTATCCTTCGAATGGAAATGTAGCTTTTGCCATAGGAGACGAACGTCGAGCCTCACACACACAAACACATCTTTATCCTCCAACCCCCCTCTAAATGAGAACGTAAGTTATTAGCGTTGCACAGTCATGTGTGTCCTGGTCACAAAGGTGTGTGTGATAGTAAACATGCTCATTTTTGCAAAACAAGCGGTGTGTGGGTTTGTGTGTGTGAAGAATGAAAGACGTCTTTGAGAGCACAAGGCATTATGATTCATTACAGCGATGTGAGAGCAAGAGAGACTCCGCACATGACAATTAAAGTGAGGCATGCTGGGATGGAGCGCTGGAGATTTTATTCTAGATCACTGCAGCGTGAGCTTTCATTACTTACTTAGGTTTGTTTTGGAAATCAGTGCACCGCTGGCCCTCCGGGTCCATTCAGAGTTTGGGATTTTGCAGAACGTGTACTAAGGCGGCTGTCTAATAAAGGCAGCTTTATACTTTAGTAAGTGACAGATATGAAACACAATGTAGTGGCAAATCGGGACCCAACTCACAATAAAGTCCCAAATCACAATAAGGTTTGGCATTAGAATTATGCAAGCATAAAAGGACATACAGAACCCACATTAACTCTTTCCCCGCCATTGACGAGATATCTCGTCAATTAAGAGAAAACGCTTCCCCGCCAATGACGAGATTTTCCGTCTTTCCGCAATACCGCTATTATCCACCAGGATAAAAATACTTTAAAACCGGAAGTATTGCCCTATGGCAAGCTGCTGCATGTCCGTGTCTGTTTTAAAGATCGCTCTGAATGGGATCTCTATGAAAAGTCCGTCACAAAAATGGAATTATTTTTGCTTTTTGCTCAAAATATGGTGTTTTTGCAAAAACCTACCCATATTCAAAAGCTGATTACAAAAGAACCACTAAAGGTAGGATGAAACGGTTTTTTTTGTTTGAAAGCAGAGGGTCTGTTCTTTCATTTGGTATATTGTATGTTTATATATTTAAAGAAGAACATTTTCTGGAAGGCATTAAACTTTGGTGAAAATCATGAAAAACGCTGGCGCTGGCTGGCAACTTTTTAAAAAAATGCTGGCGGTGAAAGAGTTAAGGGTGAAACTGTCCATATGTGATGTGTTTTTTATTTTGACTAAGTGTTAGTCACGTCTGACATGGGAAAATCATTATTCAAATGACCATTTAAAAAAGTTGTCGCCTGTGAATTTTGCAGATAAGTCACTTATGAAGTTTGCTTTTAGGTAGGTTTGCGGTTTTATATCGTCTAAGCTATCATGCCCAGGTGCGGTTGGGTGATCCTCGCAAAATTAGACTTATGAGGTGCAGTAAATGCAAAGTTAGAGTATCAAAATAAGAAGCATACAGTTACAAACATTTCTTCATGTACTATTTAGCACATGATTTTAAATGACATCATGAATTTTGTTGTTTTTTTCCACATTTAAAACAAAAATTTTCATTACCGCAACGTGTCCATGACTGGATTTGGGTTCTTTGACATGGAAATATTTATAATTAAAAAATCTAAAAAAATAAAAAGCATCAGTGCATGTTATACTATAAACATTTACAATAAAGAAACATGTGGTATTTGGTGATCATTGGTAAATTTAGAGACACTAATAAGGAATATAAATGTGTCCAAGACCAATTTTCTCATCCTCCGCAACAATTTTCAATCATTGTTTAAGCCCTCAAGGAACTAACATTTTTCAAAAAAAAAAATGGTAGGAAGGGACAGGTAAGCAGTTCTTATTTTTCTCTCCAGATAAAAGTTGAAATTTTTTTTGTCAAAGTACCTAGACAACTTTTTAGTTCTCATTACCGAAACATGAGTTTGTACATGCATATATTTAATGTAATGTCATGTTGCGGTAATGATGATTTTTGATAATGATAATCCAAAAAATGTAAATAATTCTATAGGAAATATTTTTTAAATCTTCTAAAAATAATGGTTCATAGTTCAGACCTTAATCTTATATGTGCAAAAAAATTTGGCTTCAATGGGTTTTTTCTCTCTAAGTCTGGATTTCCTGAGAATCACTTGGTTCGGTTAATCGCGCCCTGTTCAGCTTGCAGAGTTGGGCTCGGTTCACTTAGGTTCAGGCGCGGAATGCGCAGTGTGATCGCAAGTCACGGCAGAATGCGGTTCAAAAGGAGATCATCTGACTTCGTAAAAACCTTCTGATGTGCACAGCAGGGTTACGTTTATGTCTGAGCTGCACATGCGACAAATCGACTGAGCAATATGATGTGGCATGTGAGAGAGCTGTGTGTCATCGCGCACCAATTGACTTAACATCACGATGGGTTCCAGTGTTAAGAGAGCGCTTTACTTCCTGTTTTCTTCAAAACAACCCCATCCTAATGATGAAAGCGTGCCCGGGCTCGGAGCGGTCAAAGTGCACATTTCTGGGTTAATAGGGAGGGGGGGACAATCACGCTCGGGCACAGCTGGGTTGGGTTAGGTATGATTTGATTTAAGATATCCAACCCATACAATTGTTTAGGGTGTTTGCCCATTCCCCCAAATATGACACAAAGGCTGTGTCCGAAATAGCCCCCTGTACCCTCATTCACCTACATTAGTGTACTAATATAGTTATAAACACTAGTGAATCGGACAGTTAAGCTCGCTGGAGATGCTGTAGCAAAGGCGCCATCTTCTGCCGAGCTTCGTTGGACGCCTAGCTGCTAGCTTTGAGTGTACATCGGTTTTACAGTCATTATTGCGGTGCATTGTGGCCTTTTATAATGTCCACTATGATTTCGGACACCACTAAAAATGGATGTCCCCTTAAATTTAAGGGATACAGGGGGCTATTTCAGACACAGATAAAGATTATTTTTAGAAATTAGCGCCTCTACGGGAGCAGCTGAAACTTAATATATTGGGGTATGAAATTATATATTAACTCTTTCCCCACCAGCATTTAAAAAAAAAGTTGCCAGCCAGCGCCAGCATTTTTCATAATTTTCACAAAAGTTGAATGCCTTCCAGAAAATTTTCTTTACATATATAAACATACAATATATGAAAAAACGTTTCATTCTACCTTTTTTAGTTCTCTTTTTATCACCTCTCAAATATGGGTAGGTTTCTTCAAAAACACCAAATTTTGAGCAAAAAGCTGAGAAAATTCCATTTTTGTGAAGGACTTTTGATAGAGATCATATGCAGAGCGAACTTTAAAACATACACGGAGTTCGTTCTCTTTCACGTGAGGCATTACTTCCGGGTTGCATAAGTTGCGGAAGTGCGCCACCTGGTCGTTAATAGCGGTATTGCGGAAAGACGGAAATTCTCGTCATTGGTAGGGAAGCGTTTACTCTTAATTGACAAGATAACTCGTCAATGGCGGGGAAAGAGTTAAGGTATAATTTTGTAATGATGACATGCATTGGGATATGATTTTCAATATAAACCTACAGGATTAATTGTATTTATATTACACATCCAGTAAAATATTTTATACAGTAAAATACAGTAACTATTATATTAAGGCCAAATTTACTAACAGCTTGCAACAGTGCAAATCATCATTTTGGCGTTAAGTAGCGACTGTCTAATAAATTTATGGAAGGAGAGCATTTAAATTATTCACGCAACGCCATTAACGCCACTAATATTTGCGCATGTGTCATGACTGGTATTTGTGCCATTATTTTATTTGTGCAGATTTTACCACTCCTATCCGTGCTTTTTGGAATTGTATTCTCAGGCTAATTTGTCCCGTTTAGTAAATCTGGCCCGGTTTGGTTTTATTGAGAAAAATGCCAGTAGTTGAATCACTTAAAGTAGTAGGCATACCCTTAACTAGTCATTTTAATGGGTTTGGGTTCATGAGAACTAACATGAGACATGCTACAGTTGATTTTATGATGAAAGCTTTTAAGATAACTTGAAAAGTATAAATTGCAAAATGTAATTTGAACTAAATTCCGACACAAGTGGTATTGACATGATTTAAGTTGAAATGTGTGTTTATTGTGTGTTTTAGCTGGGATCTGAGTGGACGGCACCTGGAGAGTTTACGAAGTTCAGATCCCAGACGTCCAAGTCTGTGCAGTAAGTACTTATAATATAAAATGGTTCATTCCAGTGCCTGATTCTGATTGGTCAACAGCTATGTTTTATTAACGATAAATCACAGCAGCACCCAACGTTTCTTTGTATCACTGCGCATCACTTTTAGCAACATAAAAATACTGTTACAGTCAGGGACTATTTTTTCCTGCGGAAGGAAGACTTTAAGTAATTTTACTTCATAAAATGATAAAAAAAAATTTGTATTACTTTAATATTGCATTTGATAAAAGCAATAAGGTAGTCGTGACTTACGATACATCATACAATGCAAAAAATGATTTTCAAGAAAACATTTCTTAGTATTTTTGTCTTGTTTTCAGTAAAAATATCTAAAGATTTTTAAATTAAAATGCTTTTTCTTGATGAGCAAAACGACATAAGAAAATAAGTCTAGTTTTTAGACAAAAAATATCCAATTTAAGTGATTTTGTGCATAAAACAATTTTAAAAAATCTTGAAAATGAATTTTTCTTGAATTTAGTGTTTAAGAAAAATGTTTTTTGCTCACCTCATTGGCCGATTTTTTGCTTGTTTAATGCGAACATCACTTAAATGTGATATTTTTTGTCTAAAAACTAGACTTATTTTCTTGGATAGTTTTGCTCATCAAGAAAAAGCATTTTAATTTAAAAATCTTTAGATATTTTTACTGAAAACAAGACAAAAATACTAAGAATTTTTTTATTTGAAAATAATTTTTTGCAGTGTAGCCTCTTGTACCTTATTGCTTCCGTATCACGCAATGTTTAGGCCTACAAATAAAGTTTAAAAAATAAAGTTGTGAGCTCTAGTTCATTGAATTAGGTTTGCACAGGCTCGGGTATGTGTATTTGGCACGCACACACAAACCTAAACTCATTAGAGACAAAGGATTTATCATCCAAACAAAGGCTTTGACAAGTTGTCAGTAAAATTGTATGTAACGTCTCTAGAGTCCATTCCGTTCTTCTTCCTGTTTCATTGTCCAATCAAATGCTTCAATTCTTTCTTTGTAAACAAACCGCCCAACCTCATGTCTATTGATTCAGTCATTTTACCCCTGATGGTGCCGATTGGAATTGTAATTAGAGGAAATTGCTGCCCTTTATCTGATGGGGCATTTAATGATTTCCCTTCTCTGCTTCAGAGCTACAGGACGGCTGCGTTTTAAATATCATATTGAAGAATTGCTAAGACAGAAACACCTTTTCCGCTTCGAATAAGCGGCGCATTAGCGCTCGATTAGCACATTGTATTTCTGCCGTTTCCTTAAAAATCCTGTTAAAGCCAACAAATCATTTTAATCCGGCACTCTGCGCTAACGCTCCATTAATAACGCCGTGAAATGGTTTTCCGGGAATTAGCAGAGGGTTTGTTTCCATATGTGTGGCTGTGAAGTGATCTACAGCCTGCCCTTTATAACCCAGCCCGTTTAATAATGCATAAACTAATCTGACCTCATTTGGTGAACCTTTGTGCGAGTTTATAGAAAGTAACGGCTGTGACACCTTTTATGTATTTTTTGAATAGGTGATGCTCTGATGTAGGTCTGTATATTTTTAGGCATTCAGTTTTACAGTTCATAAAAGTGCAGGATAACTTGGTTGCCAGATTTCAATTGTATCAATTGTAGATCAGAATAGTTCTTGTTGTTTCCTTTAAATGTGGACATTATTTTAGATATTTTTGTAAAAATTGATACAGATGAGATAATTTTGTGACATCCATTACTTTTTAACCTTCTTCATGCACCCTTTCCAAAAACCACAGGTTAAACGGCTCATTTCAGCTGTTTATTTCACGTTAGCACGTATGTTTGAAGAACTGAGATTATCAGATATGAATTAGCATTTCTTTGCATTATTCATCCATCATAGTGGCCTGAAACTGTTTCACATATTACTGCCCTTGACTTCATGTTGGATGGATAAAGAGCACCCTTGGGAGTGACACTAAACAGCTCAGATTTCCAGTAGCTCAGTTGGTAGAGCATGAAACTGGCAACAGCAAGGTCACACTAGGACTGGCTGATATGGACAAAAATCCTTAAATGAAGATGTATTTTCTTGATAAGCAAAATGACCTAGAAAAATAAGTCTAGTTTTTAGACAAAAAAAATATAAACTTTAAGTAAATTAGTGCTTAAAACAAGCAAAAAAATTTAATAAGCAAAAAGCCAATGGAATAAGTTTTTTTAAATTAATTTAATTTAAAGGGGACAGAGAATGAAAAACCATTTTTACCTTGTCTTTGTTGAATAATAGTAGTCTACCCACATTCACAAACATGCAAAAAGTGCTAAACATCTGTCTCAAAGAAATTCCTCTTTTAGAAATGTCAGCCAGAAAACAGCCCAATCTGAAAAACTGATGCTTATGACATCACATGCCCTCCACTTTAACTATTTCCCCGCCATTGACGAGATATCTTGTCAATCAAGAGAAAACGCTTCCCCGCCAATGACAAGTTTTTCCGTCTTTCAGCAATACCGCTATTATCCACTAGGTGGCGCCCTTCCGCAACTTTTTAAACCCGGAAGTATTGCCCTATGGCAAGTGGCTGCATGTCCGTGTCTGTTTTAAAGATCGCTCTGAATGTGATCTCTATGAAAAGTCCGTCACAAAAATGGAATTATCTCTGCTTTTTGCTCAAAATGTGATGTTTTTGCAGAAACCTACCCATATTCAAAAGCTGATTACAAAAGAACCACTGAAGTTTTTTTTTGTTTGAAAGCAGAGGGTCTGTTCTTTCATTTGGTATATTGTTTGTTTATATATTTGAAGAAGAACATTTTCTGGAAGACATTAAACTTTTGTGAAAATCGCAAAAAACGCTGGCGCTGGCAACTTTTTTTAAAAACGCTGGCGGTGAAAGAGTTAAAATATTTGGCTACATTTTTTGAGTGGCAGCAAAGTCAGCCAATCAGTAATGAGATTGCAAGTTAAGCCAGTAGGGGGAGCCAAATAGGTGCAAAACCACTTGTTTAAAATCCCCCATCCTAATAGAGCTATCTGAGAGAGGTTTTTAGGAAGCTTCTAAGGCATTACAGACCCAAACAAAACAATTTTTGTCTACATGTTACATCACAGAACAAGGATAAATACCCCGTTCAATCATTCTATGTCACCTTTAATTTTATTTTTATTTTTACTGAAAACAGAGAAAAAAATACTAAGTAAGAAAGCCATTTTTTGCAGTGTGTTTAGGCTGTATGGTGATGGGTTGGTTATTTCTGTATTTTGTATATTTAATACAGTATTTTAAGATTTATTGAAGCAGTTATTATAAAGCATGTGTCATCTTTAGGACAATTTGGTTTATGCACGATTTCAAATTTCCAGGACATGCATTTACTGATGTGTATCATGTAATTCACTTTGCACTGCAAAAAAAATATTTTCAAGAAAAAAAATCTTTGTATTTTTGTCTTGTTTTCAGTAAAAATATCTAAAAAAAATTCTCAAATTAAGATGTTTTTTCTTGATGAGCAAAAAAAATCTGCCAATGGGGTAAGCAAAAAAATCTTGAAAATTTTTCTTAAACAGTAAATTCAAGAAAATTTGCTTACCCCATTGGCAGATTTTTTTGTTTGTTTTATGCACAAAATCACTTAAATTTGATATTTTTGGTCTAAAACTAGACTTATTTTCTCGGGTCTTGCTCATCAAGAAAAAGCATCTTCATTTAAGAATTTTTTGATAATTTTACTGAAAACAAGACAAAAATACTAAGAAAAAGTCTTGAAAAAATTTTTGGACATCTGCAGTACCATGACACTACTATGGTTTTTAAATTCAGTACATGGTTTATATCAAAAATCTGATATCATCACTGCATAAACACAGTACTTTTGTGTAAGTGTAAAATATGATGATGACAACTAAATTACAGTAAGTCTTTCTTGCTCTGAAGAGAAGATGGGCTTTAATGGACCGGAGAGACTCGACATTAGCATTGTGCTATAAATACGGCACACATAAATATTGAATAAAACAGTCAATTTTTTATTAGATGGAACCATTATTAATACTTTTCAGTCTTGAAATAAGTTTCTTTCTTTTTTTCTTTTCTTTTTCTATACAAAAAAAAACCTAACCCATGGCTTTGTGTACTGTGTTAGACTTAATGAGACTTTTCCAGTGCACTTACGTATTGCTGTTCTTGTGTTGCTATAATTGCTTCTATTGTTTACCTCACTTGTAAGTCGCTTTGGACAAAAGCGTCTGCTAAATGACTAAATGTAAATGTAAGTAATGCATTATGGGATTGCTATCTCATTAAAGGTTACATTTTAATCTGACAGAAGAAGAAATAAAACTTATTTTGAAAGTGTGCATATACAGGGTTAAAATGCTGTCTATTTTGGAGCCACAGAAATGCTGTGTTTCTCTAACGTACACCAATGATGACCTAGAAATTAGGGTTTTTTTGTGTATTTTTAGTTATTCCAGCAGTGAATAAATGTGAGCTTTCCAAAAGCACAAACATTTAGTTTACAACTGAGAGTGGAAAAGACAAACTTGTAGGCATTGGTAAGACTTTTACTTACAAATCAATATTGTTATTTAATTCGATGGAGAAAGAAATACGGGGACTATGATGGATATGGATTGGAAGTTAAGCACTTTGCTTTTAAAGTGTGATAGTCCATTGTGAGTGTTTTTCACTTGTACAAAGCATTGATTAGATGAGGCATCTTATCTAACACCGCATCAAGCCAGTACAAGAGACTGGCATCCATTCAGATTGCAGTGCTTGATTGAATCGAGTTTCTTTAAACAACCTGCTTGTAAATCAAGAAAGTGATTTTAGTTTACTTTGCTAAAGGAAAAAGGTTTACCAACCATATGTTTTACAATACAACTGCTGGTATTACAACATGGGGTGGGGTAAATTTGGGGTAACGTAAGGCTTTGTTTACACAACAACGATGTAGCAAATAAAGTAAACCATTTTTTTTACAATTTCACATGCACCCAACAACGATGTCAAAAATATCTGCATTTAAGCGGATTAGCAAACACATACATCAAAAACACTGTATTACGCAGACCAGGCCAGTAGATGGCGATGTTACTTTGTAAAGAAACACTACACTATGCATTACGTAATAATATTACTTTTCTGAAGTAAAGATTAAAGTAACGCATTACTTTTTAAAGGTGCAGTGTGTAAATTTTAGCGGCATCTAGTGGTGAGGTTGCGAATTGCGAGGTGTCCACTGCTCACCCCTCACTTTTGAAACGCATAGAGAAGCTACGATAGCCGTCACCAGAAAAACATGTTATTGTCGGAGACAACTTAGTAAAAAAGATTGTCCGGTAAGGGCTTCTGTAGAAACATGGCGGCACAAAATGGCGACTTCCACATAAGGGGACCCTCTTGTATGTAGATAAAACCGTCTCATTCTAAGGTAATAAAAACATAACGGTTCATTATAAAAAGGTTTTTATACACCCCTGATAATATAGTTTTGTATATCATTTTGCATTTCTGTCAAGAGATCTTTCTAAAAATTACACACTGCACCTTTAAATGTACATATTAATATTTGAGTTACTTTTTCAAAAAAGTAATGCAAGTTACTTTTTTAGTTTAATTAATTTGATTAAAAAAAATTATGTACTGAAAAACACCTGCAAGGCCTGAAGGAGATCAAGCCTTAGCCAAGAAAAAGTAACGCAAAAGTAACTAAAAAGTAATGTAAGCATTACTTTCCATGAAAAGTAACCAAGTAATGAATTTTGTTACTTTTTTGGGAGTAGCTTAATATTGTAATGCATTACTTTTAAAAGTAACTTTCCCCAACACTGACTACAAGTGACCCTGGAATATAAAGATTCAAAATGTTGTAAGCTGTGTTGGAGAAGCGTTACTACGCATCACTCCTGTTCTTTGTTTTAAACCTCCCGAGACTTCTTATGGAGTCTAACAGGATACATAGAGTCGAGTTCCCCCTTTTGGATTTAACTTGAAACCTGAGCAACCTGATACCTCAAGCATCAAGAGTTTCTCATCGAGATGAACTCATATTTTCAAAGTACTTTGGTGCGCAACTTAAAACGCTTTCATTGATAATGAGCATGAGACGTGATTGATGATGCGGGTCTGAGGTCATTGATGGGCTTTCCATTAGATTAGTCCCGCTGACGTGATCGGATGTTTATATGACGGGAAAGCCAGGTGGCTTTAATGCCTGTGGAAAGAAAATGTACCAGAGGGAGGATTCAGAGATGGGTTGCTTTGGATGTGACTCACGCTAGACACTGCCACGGCTCCGTTTATGCACTATAAGAGCTAGTGATAGGATTTGACACACGGAGTGGCATTATATCCAAGTATTTTTAGCAAGGCCGGAGGGATTTTCACAAAAGAAACTGTCTGGTAGATTACTTTTACATTTATGCATTTGTCACATGCTTTTATCCAAAGAGACAGTGTATTCACAATCTATATTTTATCAGTATTTGTGTTTCCTGAGAAGTTCATTTATACAAAGGCAAAAATAAAATGACAAAAATGTTACCAAAGCAATATAACCTAAGAAAGACCTTAGATGTATCTTAAAAACATTATGGAGACGCGTAGGTGTATTCGATTATGATTTACGATTACATGCAACCAAATAATCTGTTTGTAATGGGTCAATTGGATTAATATGATATTGAGGTCGATTGGATGCAAATTTCTATCATATTAAAAGGAGTGCTGTAGTCAGATATGCATGTAAACGCGGAAATGCATGGAATCGTAGTTTTTTCTCAATCGGATGCAAAAATATATTGTGCACATGCACAGAGAAATTGTGCTTTTACCTCTTATTTAAGTAGCAATGGCAACGCGGCAAGGATTAGTCTATTTAAGACCATTTTCTTAAAAAAATCCAGATAATTTACTCACCACCATGTAACCCAAAATGTTGTTGTCTTTCTTTGTTCAGTCGAGAAGAAATTATGTTTTTTGAGAAAAACATTCCAGGATTTTTCTCATTTTAATGGACTTTAATGGACCCCAACACTTAACGGTTTTAATGCAGTTTAAAATTGCATTTTCAAAGGACTCTAAATGATCTCAAACGAGGCATAAGGGTCTTTATCTAGCGAAACGATTGTCATTTTTGGTAAGAAAAATAAAAACATTTTAAACCACAACTTCTCGTCTTTCTCTGGCTGTGTGACGAGCCAGTGCCACCTCACGTAATTGCGTAATGACGTGGTCACGTGTTACATATATGAAACGCACATTTGCGGACCATTTTAAACAATAAACTGACACAAAGACATTAATTATTATCATACAACAACGTCGGAACGGTCCTCTTTCTCCACACTTGTAAACACTGGGGCGTAGTTTCGCATACGTCATCCGTGACCTCTTGACGTGATGAAGTATTACGTGAGGACGCGCTGTCGCGTCACACGACCGGAGGAAGACGAGAAATTGTGGTTTAAAAGTGCATTTTTATTTTTTTTGCCAAAAATGACAATTGTTTCACTAGATAAGAGCTTTATGCCTCGTTTGGGATCATTTAGAGTCCTTTGAAACTGCAATTTTAAACTGCATTAAAACTGTTAAGTGTTGGGGTCCATTAAAGTCCATTAAAATGAGAAAAATCCTGGAATGTTTTGTCAAAAAACATAATTTCTTCTAAACGGAAAAAATAAAGATTTTGGATGACATGGTGGTGTGTAAATTATCTGGATTTTTTTAAGAGTATGAACTAATCCTTTAAGGTAATGGGGTCACGCGTTGTACATTCTGCAGCATATATGTCTTTCATAACATTACATACAGCAATAAAATAGCGTTGTGCCTTTCGAAAATTGATTTTTTTGCTTATATCCGAAAACTTCTTAAGAACAACTTTCTCCAACTCAACTTTGACTTTTTGACATTTATCCTGAGATAAAGCGTGAACTCGACGAGAGATTGGGCATTGCGTTCCCCCAAAAATTGTGCTTCTTTTTAACTGTTTCAGCGAGTTTATTTTTTCTGCGGGTTAAAGATAAAATTATTTTGTTTATTAGTTATTGGTATTTGGGCTGTGATTGGGATGCTTTTGGGCTAGTTTTGAATGTCCATTGGGCTGGTTTTGATAAGCAAATCTGGATGTTACGTTTGGTTCGGTTTATATGTAAACAAGCATTTTAATCAGTTGCAATGTTTAGGATACATGTAAACTGTACTGTCGTAACCTGCAATCGGAAAAATGTAGTTGGATTGATCAAATTTTGTGCATGTAAACATATCCACAGAAGAGGTTTATTTCGGAATAACAACCTGCTGCCTGTATTATCCTGCTTATTACATGGCTATTTACCTCATGAGTAAGATATTTTAGTAAGATAACATTAAATATTGATTTGAAATATATTTTCTGCTCATTTTTAACAAAGGCAGACTCGCTACTTTTGGTTTTAAGATGTTCAAATGTCATAAACACACTATTTGTTTAATCATTTGTAAATATAATGTCATTAAAATACATATTTATCTTTAATTTTGTGTAATATTAAACTGTTCCTGTCAAAATAATTAGCAGCATCCGGATTACGGTATGTTATTAGTTTAAGTGGTTGTTATCTGGGAATAGCGAACATGCAAATGTCACGACTGGCCAATCAGAATGAAGCATTCCAAGGAGATGTGTAATAAATTAAATATAATGTTTATCTGGATTTAACTCTTTAGATGGACTTTACAAGCAATTGGTCCATTTGATTTTGCAGTCAATAGAACAACAGTGATATTTTGGCTATGTGTCTATGTATACTGCAAATGGAGGTAATACGTCTGCACCCATCAGGCAATCTAAATTATTGACAAGACCACCAGCCCGCTCCATTAGTGAGGAATCTAAAGTTAGATAGTCGCATCGTTGAATCATCTGCTTTTATATTTCTTGCTCATGTACAAAATTAAAAATAGTTGAAGCAGCCTTTTGCTATTTGTGCCTTTGATGAAATGTATTGTGGGGAAAAAATGAAGCAAAGTGACTCGTGACAGATCTTGTTGGCATAAAGTGTTACGGTAATTTGGTTGTTAAATTCTCTCTCACATTTATCTTCATGAGACTGAGTCAGAGTTTGCAATTAGTCAGACAATTAGGAGATCTCTCTCTCTCTCTCTCTCTCTCTCTCTCTCTCTCTGTGACGTTGCCAAGTCGTCTGCTATTTTTCGAGTTTTGATTTGAGCTACTGTTTAAACTGTTTCCACCAGTTGTTTTTTTTCTGCGGGTTAAAGATGAAAGTATTTCGTTCATTTGTTATTGGTATTTGGGTTGTGAATAGTCATTGAGATGCTTTTTGGCTAGTTTTGAATGTCTGTTTGGGATGGTTCTTATACGCGAATCTGGCAACCCTGGCTGTGCGTTTGCGCAGACGTTCGGTTCAGATACTATAGAATGTACATGTAAACGAATATTTTAATCAAATTGCAATCTTTAGGGTGCATGTAAACTGTATCGTCGTAATCTTCAATCGTATTAAATTCAATCGGACTGACAAAATTTTGTGCATGTAAACATAGGCAATGAGGCTGTTTACACCTGCGTTTTGGCCGATTGCATCACAGGTGGACAACGCTAAACCGCTCGGAGCTCGTCCACTTTTAATCACATTCAGAGGTAGTCGAAATTGGATTCGACCGGATTGCTGTTGTGGTGTAGACATGCATGTTGTCAAATGTGTTCGAGCAGCCACAAAAGACCGCCTACTCTCCACCTATTATCGGACATGACTTCTAGCGTGAACTAACAGTGTACAGCCCTTTTTCATTTTTGTTTTATTTTGCGTGTGAAAAAATTGCACAAGCTTATTTCATTGATTCCTCTGAAATATTAGAGAAAGTTCTTACATATATATTAGGGATGGGAAGATTCCCCAATTCGCTCGGTGCATCGGCATAAAAAGTAAAGGATGCAATGCATTGGGGTTTAAAAACTAAAATTAGCATTTGCATCACGATGCATTGTTTATAACATATTGCATCGGTAAAAACAGATTTATTTATGTATAATTATTTGTAAATGCGCTATACTTGTATTATTTAGAAACTGACCAATATTTTAAGATTGCTACGTCCTGCTGGGGTATCACAACACTACGGAAACCGAGGAGTGTCATGAAAGTCACATAGAGCATAAAAACACGAAATTGAGTTTAAATTATATATTATGGACTGTAAATGATAATAATAACACAGAGATGTGTCTAGTTAGGGACAATACATTAAACTAAACACAAAATTAGTTGTTTTAACAGCATATTAAATTGCATAGCATCATACTTTTTCATTGCATCGGACTGTACTGCATCGTAAAGGGGTGAATCACATCGTATCGCATCGTTAGCTGCTTCATATGTATCTTTAATGTATTGTATCGTAGGCTGTGCATCGAGAGGCGTATCACATCGTACTCAGTTATGGAGATGCAGATCCCTAATAATATATATGTACAAAACTCTGTGCTAAACTCTTTGTTTACTAACAACAAAAGCAGGGGACATAATATTAATTTGCGTCATTTTTAACTTGCCATTTCTCCCGCTCACGTTTAAACGAAAACAGAAAGGCTTGCTGTCAAAGCTGTCAAAAGTGGACAAAAAAAGATGGATTAAAATACCACTTGTGATCCGATCGACCAAAACGCATCTTAATACCAAGTATAAAACAGCCCAACTAACATTACAGTGTTTGCTCCATTAGAACATTAAAGTATAATGTATGCATATAACATTTTGTTGCGATGTTTGCTAGCATGCATTTCAACACAACTGCTTAAAAACCACATGAGAGTGACATCTGCAGCTGTATAGTTGTCACCTCAGTTATAAAACAACATCTAAAAGTTTGCTTTCGAGATTGCAGGGAAATCTGACGTTTGTTTACGTCTAACCTGCGTCATACCCACGATGTTTCACTTGAAGTTACAGCTGCCTCGCAAGTGTTGTAGAAAGCAGAAGTGTTGTTTTTGAGGTGTAAAAGTGTAAGCGTAAAACATCTGATGTTGTGCCATATCTCTGCCTCCATAAATCCAGCTAAACTGCTATCTTTCCTTCACGAAACAATTGGCACCTGCTGGATGGGAACATGCTTGTGTGTTTTTTACCTCTTGTTTATTTCATAAAGGAAATTAAGCTGTGTAACAGAATGTCTAGAAGGTGGGGTAAAATCTTATATATGTAAATGTACTGTATTAATAATATACAATATATACCCTGTAAAAAAGTGAAAGTAGAATTAACTTAAAAATTACTTTAAATTGTAACGTTTTTTTATAATTTTATGAAAAAAATGTAAGTTGATAAAACTTTTTACTATTATATTATATACTATATTTCTATAATATACTATAATATCTATTAAAATCATTAATATTATAATTATTTAAATAAAATAGAACAAAGAGGTTCTTACATTTACTAAATGTTTTCCTGCAAAACCCCCAAGCCTGATCTCATGAGAATTCATACATATTTTACGCACCGATGTATCGGTATGTAATCAGTATCGGCATATAAAAGCAATTTTCCCCACTATTGGACATCGGACAATTGCTTTAATAAAAACCCATCAGAATCAGTTTGTATTGTGCAATTTTAGGATTTCACAACATAGTCATTTGATACAAAAGATAAAAAGCAAAACTATCGGTATCTATCGGTATTAGCAGATGTCATTCTAAGTAATCAAATATCGGCACAAAAGATATTGGTGCATATATGATAATATAATAATAATTTTGCATTTGTAAAATAATATTAAAATAATAATAAAAACTTTAACTAACTTGAATGTACATTTAGATTTTGTTTTATTACTTGGTGATTTTTCTTTTGTTGTAATGCATTTTGGGGTTGCCTCATGAAAGATGCTTGGAGTGCTGCAATATATTTTGTGTAAAACAAGGTGTCTTGTAAGTAGGACTGTCATAATGATTAAATAATCGTTTAATCATGACTGTTCTGATCACCGAAATGATTGCACATCTCTTTAAAAAACACAAGGGGGAGCTGCAGTGCCTGTATAAATGAGACAGTATCTTATGGCGCTCCTTAACTGACAGTGTAACGTGATGCATTGCAAAGCATTCAATACAGTGGAAAAACAGCATTTAAAAAATGTTGCAAAACTTTGATAAGCAGTATGAATTAAAAGGTAAAACATACATTTACAAAAAAAATAGAAGGATGCTTTTTTTAAGGATCTGTAAAGAATTGATTTTTTGTAGCCAATACAAACAAAATATTTAATTTAAATAATCACAACAATGTGTGAAAATTATTTCATGAACAAATAAATGTATAAAAGAATAAAATTTCAAAGCAATAAAACACAATTTATTACACAATTACACATTTCATAACCGTGACAGCCCTACTTGTAAGTCACCATAATTTTGCTGTCTATTGTTCAAAAAACTTTTGCGTCAAGGCATGATCGTAATTCGTAATACCGTTAATCTCGGAAGGCATAGGTGCATGAAAATCTTTACAAAACAAACTGCAATCTGGAATTATAGCGAACTCAATAGCAAAATTCAATCATTTGTTTTACCACAAATCAAAAAAGCAGGTTTTGCAAGAAAAAAAGATCTGTATCTCCTGTAGTAGAGGAACAGGGAGACTATATTGCTGTTCGTGTTTTATAAGGTTTCCTCGGCATCCTGCTGGCACACCTGCTGTGATTGATTGTAGTGTGGAATATAAGACAGGCAGAGCGAATCAGATGCCGTGAAGTGGAGGAAATTGTGCTGTCATCGACACCCCCCTCTATTCGTAATTCTCAGTTTGGGAACCCGCGGCCCACTCACACTATTGAGAATTTCACCCTTTCTCCGCTGAGAGGGTCTGTTTTCTACTTTTAAAGCAAAAATTCCTCACACTTCCTGTTTTTTACCTCCGGCTCGCTTACTCGAGCATGTCAGCGGTTTGTCCTTTCTGGCACTCATCCTTTTCGTCTAGTTTCATCATTTTAGATGATGGACTGCCGTTGTTTTCCTTGAGTAAATTTACAGTGCATTTTACATTCGTGACGGGTGCAAGGTCTCTCCATTCCTCTTTTTGTTGATTCAACAACTCTTCATCCCTTTTCCCAGGTCCGTTCCGGTTCCTCGGCCTGTCTCGTACGCCCAACGGACCAAACAAGACATTTGCATTTGAGTCTGAGCTGAATTACGTCTCGCACATTAGCACCGCTCATGAATATGCATGAGCACATTTACTCGCGGGGATGCTTGTGTTGCAAATATCCTCTCTTAGATTGCCAGAGCACCAAAAAACAAACAAATCTAAAACAATTAGCGTGCGTAAATAAAACATGCCTCTTCACTCCAAAAATTACAGCAAAGTGTTTAAATACTGTAGTGTTCATGAGCGAAAGGTATTGGTGCTGTATGACTTGAGAAGGACAGATTGAGAGCACCATTTGTGATGTTACTTTTGGAGGTGTAATAAGGTGTAAAATGAAGCCGAGGTGTGATTGTGTTAATGTGATTTTGATATGCTACAGCAGAGAGATATACAATAAAAGATTCAGTAGTACAAAGCCAGAAAAATACATTTAAGGAAAACTCTTGCAATGACATAATGTACAATAAAAGTTATTGGAACAAATTAAACATAACATTTGTGAGCCTGGACCACAAAACCAGTCATACGTGTATAATTGTAGCAATAGCTAACCATACATTTTATGGGTTAAAATTATCAATTTTTTATGCCAAAAATTATTAGGATATTAAGCAAAGATTATTTCCAGGAAGATGTTTTGTATTTATTTTCAATTTCCTACCATAAAATATCAAAACTTTATTTTTATGAGTAGATGCCGCTGCTTAAGGATTTAGATTTTTGCACATATTTTTTGCCAAATATTGTCCTATCCCACAAATCCATACAACAATGGAAAGCTTATTTATTCAGCTTTCAGATGTATAAATACATAACATTTTCAATTGACTCGTTTTGTGTTCCAGGGTCACATATTTGATATGATACACAATATGCAAATATATGCAAATACGATTTATACCCTCAGAATATTGGGTTGGTTCATCCTGTGGTTGGATAAACATTGAACAAAACCAACCATTGGGTTATAAATAAACCTATGCTGGGTTGTGTCAACCTATGGTTGGGTAACAACAACCAAGCTTCGGTTATTTATAACCCAACGGTTGGTTATTTCCAATTATTACCCCATCATGGGTTAAAGCAACCCAATATTTGTAGATTGTATATTGATATGATATTGTATATGGTACGAGTGGTCAACTGATATGGGGGGTATGGCCAATACCGATATTAAGACAACTGTATAGCTGATATGAGGCAGATATAACACAAATTTTATTACAGTAAATAAGATACAAACAGAAAATTGGTGAAACTACATAAAATATTTATAAACTTACCATTTTAAAGTACTTAAAACATATTTACATATTAAGACATAATTAATTTGTATCTGACATTTAACGGTACTGTTTGAATAAGTGTGTTGAAACAGTGTGTTGTTGTGTGTGACATAACGTCATGTTAAAAATGAAAATTGATCTGTCATTTTACTGTCAGATTTTAGCTTTACATTTTGTGTCTTTTAATTACAAACAACAAATTTTAGTAATAGAAAAATTAACTGGCCGATTTTTTTTATCGGCAGATATATCGGTCTATCATTACATGGTGCTATGTGTTGCAATATAAAATGGTTATTTCTTTATATGTGGATTTCAAGTAGGATTTAAAAGAATGCAATGTTACTTGTGACCCCGTTTGTGAAAACCCACCCAAGTCATATTTTGTGATTTACTCTTTTCTTAAAAAACATCATTTTGATTTTGTTTTATGAAATAATACAATGATATTTCATCATTTGAATTGATATAATATGATTCTAGATAAAACATGATTAAATGCTAAATTTTAAAATTTAACAAGATCTCTTATGATCTGATGTTATAATAACTATATAACTACTACACTATTTTCTCTAAATGTTTACTCTTTCCCTCTTCCAGTCTCATGGTGTCCAGACGATATTACTTTGAGATTCTTCACAAGCAAGATGAAAAAGGCTCAGATCATGTTGAAGTCGGGGTAAGTCTGATATATAAAGCATAGATAGAGCTTCAGAAATGAAACACAATCGATGTTAGGCTGCATCGGACCACAGGGCATTTTTCCAATTCATGTCCCATCTGTTTGTTTCATCTGAAACATACGCAATCTTAAATTGTCCCATCACATTCTTCGCAATCCATTTTCTGTGCAGTTATGGTCTACTTTGGAAAATGATATTATATGAGGCTTTTCAGTCTGTGGGCTTTTCAGAGGCTCAAGAATATAAAATCTGAGGATTGAAAATGGATGGTGATGAAATCCTCTTTCGCTCACACCATTGATAACACAGAAATACACCTGAATAGCATTAAAAAGACAGTGTTTGATTTTTAAGAAACTGACTTGTGTCAAATCGAGATTTTATCATGCGTCTTTTCAGACGTCTTTCTGTTGAGATAAGTTATCAACACCTCCACATGACTGGTGTCATTGTCTATGTTTAGCTTCTACTTAACCTGCCATGCTGGTGGAACACTGAGTTGGTACAGTAAGTGGGCCAAACTTTTAACTAAACAGGTCCATTATACATTTGTGCCCAACCATACCTTACATCACAAAACAAACCAATCACAACTGTTGTGGTCAAGTCAAATTCTTTTATTGTCATATGTAACCCTGGACCACAAAACCAGTCATAAGTAGCACGGGTATAAGTTATAGACATACAATAAAGGTTATAGACATACCAAAAGGCTGTAGACATACAATAAAGACTATAGACATGCAATATAGACTATAGACATACAATATGGGCTATAGACATACAATAAAGGCTATAGACATACAATATGGGCTATAGACATACAATAAAGGCTATAGACATACAATAAAGGCTATAGACATGCAATAAAGGCTATAGACATACAATAAAGGCTATAGACATACAATAAAGGCTATAGACATACAATAAAGGCTATAGACATGCAATAAAGGCTATAGACATACAATAAAGACTATAGACATACAAAAAGGCTGTAGACATACAATAAAGACTATAGACATGCAATATAGACTATAGACATACACTAAAGGCTATAGACATACAATATGGGCTATAGACATACAATAAAGGCTATAGACATACAATTAAGGCTATAGACATACAATAAAGGCTACAGACATGCAATAAAGGCTATAGACATACAATAAAGGCTATATACATACAATATAGGCTATATACATACAATATAGGCTGTAGACATACAATATAGGCTATAGACATTCAGGCTATAGACATACAATAAAGGCTATAGACATACACTAAAGGCTATATACATACAATAAAGGCTATAGACATACAATATAGGCTATAGACATACAATATAGGCTATAGACATACACTAAAGGCTATATACATACACTAAAGGCTATAGACATACAATAAAGGCTATAGACATACAATATAGGCTATAGACATACACTAAAGGCTATAGACATACAATAAAGGCTATAGACATACAATAAAGGCTATAGACATACAATATAGGCTATAGACATACAATATAGGCTATAGACATACACTAAAGGCTATATACATACAATAAAGGCTATAGACATACAATATAGGCTATAGACATACAATATAGGCTATAGACATACACTAAAGGCTATATACATACACTAAAGGCTATAGACATACAATAAAGGCTATAGACATACAATATAGGCTATAGACATACACTAAAGGCTATAGACATACAATAAAGGCTATAGACATACAATAAAGGCTATAGACATACAATACAGGTTATAGACATACAGGCTATAGACATACAATAAAGGCTATAGACATACAAAAGGCTTTAGACATACAATACAGGCTATAGCTATAGACATACAATAAAGGCTATAGTCATACAAAAGGCTTTAGACATACAATAGGCTATAGACATGTAATATAGGCTATAGACATACAATAAAGGTTATAGACATACATTATAGGCTATAGACATACACTAAAGGCTATGGACATACAATATAGGCTATAGACATGCAATATAGGCTATAGACATACACTAAAGACTACAGACATAGAATATAGGCTATAGACATACACTAAAGACTACAGACATAGAATATAGGCTATTGACATACACTAAAGGCTATAGACATACAATATATGCTATAGACATACACTAAAGGCTCAAAAATGCAAATCTCCCCTCCTCCCCTCCATAAACTCTCTTTTTATTTACGGTCATATGGTATGGCAGGTGGGTGGGGTCTGGTAAAAGATTGCAACGATTAGCAAATAGCAACTTGACCCAACTTCAAACTACCCATTCAGTTCTCAAGTCCTGTTCTACCTTTATTTCATTTCAGAATCTGTTTAACTCGGCTATATGTCACCATGGGGTAAATAAGACAATCGCTACTTCTGTTTCATAGTGACTTTTACATCTATTGATGATTCATGCGTAATAAGACCATGATCAAGCGTTATAAAGTGAATGGGTTAATGTTCGATGCCATCCTTTCAGCATAAATTTTTTTTGTCCTTTTCTCACTTTCACCTTCCCTTTGTTTGATGTCTTATCTCTGCATTCTTCTTCATCAAGTTACTTCTCTGCTTGTTATTCAGCCCTCCCTTACTCAAACAGCAGTAGCCTATTTACTCTCCCACACAAATGAAAAATACACATTACGTGTATCTACGATGAAACATGTCTCCCTAAGGTACTTTCACATCAACAAATTCTACTTCAAAGTAATGTTGCTTCTGCAGAGGAGGTCTGTGATAGCTGACAGCTAGCCATTAGCATTTCTATACATCTCAATGCGAGATGCTTTGCTTGTGTAACATCCCTTCAGAAATATGCAGATTAAAATACAGCATCTGTACTTATGGGAACCACAGATGTAGTATGTAGATAATTTATTGTAGAAGTAATTGACATTTCTTAGTTATATTGTAATACTTCAATTTTAAAGGTGCACTATGTAACTTTTAGAAGGATCTCTTGACATAAATGCAATGTAATATACTTAACTATGTTATCTGTGGTGTATAAAGACCTTACATAATTAACTGTATTGTTTTTATTACCTTAGAATGAGTCGATTTTATCTATATACACCACGGGTCCCCTTATATGGATGTCGCCGTTTCGCGCCGCCATGTTTCTACGGTAGCCCTTAACGGACAAACTGCTCCATAAAGCGCGATGTAATCCCTACGTTGTCCCAGATGATGACGTGTTTGTCCTGTGGCGCCTATCATAGCTTCACTATGCTTTTCGAAAGGGAGGGCCATTGGTTGCAAATCACAATCTAACCACAAGATGTCGCTAAAAATATACACACTGGTCCTTTAAGGGAAATATATTTTTCAAATGTTCTACTCTTAAGAGTTGTTATGTACATTACTGTGTAAAATAAAAGATAGTGATGAATTATTTAGTACCTCTTAATGATAAACATTTCACACGTTATTTTTGTTGAGGCGATGCTGTAAGTGCGGTAGGGAATAAGTGTTTCTGCTGTTTTAAAACAGAGCAGCACAAATATGAATAATGTAACATCATCGCATTATCATCACAAATGGAAAAAATAACAACGAAGCTAAATGTAATGCAGTTCTAAACGTAGGTTCGGGAGGAGCCTAAACATTCAGGCCTGTCAATCATCATCATCATCATGGGCGTATATAAGGCAGCCTTTAGGCCTTCCTGTCCAGCTGCTTTCTTTTCCGGATTTTGGCCCCGCCCGTTTCCGGAATCACGTCTACACAACGAGCTCCAGGCTCCTACTAACTTGGGAAATATATTTTTAAATACCAATGCAGCAGCTTTTTTAGTACCCGCTCACTACCGCCGTAGTTGATGTCAGGGGCTGTGCTCAATATTTTTGCATTTCGGATGTTCTTTTACACGACAACCGCATGCTCGATTGCAAACGCTGTTTGACAATGGCGACGTGACATCATGCGCTTCTGTTAATTCCGTCTACGCATGCGCGATCGACCAAAACAACAATGGCGGCCCACAGGACTGTGTTGCACTTGTTTTCACGTTTATTAATTCATTTTACATCAAAGCTAACAATCATCGGAGCTTTATAATCCAGAGTTAATCGTAGTGAAACCTACCTTATTGTCAATTCAATCAAACTGCTCGTTTTTTCGTTCTTCTCGATAGTTTATTTTTTCTCACAGCTCTGTAGAAGAATTCGCTACACGCTCCCGCGTTCTTCCATCCAAGGCAACACTGCATTCCACTGGCCCCGCATGCATACATGATATGACAGTCTCCGCGGACGGGCAAGGATGCCCACGCAATGGTCTACAACGAGCCTCCGCTTTTCGCGCACACGTCTCAGGCGAAAGGCATGACGCGCTAACTGTTGCACTTTCCTTTGAACCGACAGCATTGAGCAATTGAATTAAAAAAAAAACCCAACACAAAGCTAAGGATAGAAAAAGTCGTCTGTCGGACTCGGAACAACCCTATTGTTGTAACACAAAACTTGACACATATAAGAACATGAACAAAATAACAATCTCATAAATATGTCTTTATTAAACTTTCATTTCATTTACGTTTTTACTTTTCAAGCAATGCAGAAATCGGATTGTAGTTATTTCCTCATCCAGGGTACATTTTATATAAATATAAGATAGCCTATCTCGTGTTTTAAATGGCAAGTTTCTATACTTCATAGTAAAAACGCATATACATTAAATAGCATTGTATTGCATGGATCAATCAAAGAGATTTGTTGCAGGCTTGCCTGCTCACACGGGCTCGCCACGAGTCCGGTTAAGTATTATTTAAAGCTGATCTTTCTGTCGCTTTATCTCTACCGCAGTAGGGATCTCAGTTCACATTTATCCTATTATTATCAATTTTCTCTCCGTTACAGAACCGCCGCTCGCACTATCACGGTAAGCTAGTCCACTTTCATCAACCTAATAAGCATATAATGTTTATTCAATAAAGATATTGCTTCTTCATTGCTTTAAATATTATTCACAATTGATTAGAACATCTCAAAAAACGCGGTTCGGTTGATGCTTAGTGCTTAATTAACAGGCGACCTAACCCCGGTCTCATTGCTATTCACAATTTGTCCAACAGCCAAACCTCAGTGTTTATTAAAACATTTAAACACGCTTCGCAATTTGAAATTGTTCTTCGGTATTGTCTCTCATCGCCGCACCATTAAATTGATATCAGGTCATTAAATATCACGCCACGGAGTTATGCCAATAAACTTTATAGACTTTATGGACTAAAGAAGATTTGTCTGTATTAACTCACCTCGTAACCAACTGCAGGACTTCATCCCTAAACGCCGGTTTCTACTAGAAGCGCACATAATTAGCCTTTACTATCAAATAATTTCCACCTGTCTCACCTAAAGTTTATTCCCTCAGCCGCAGCAGCAACCACAAACACCGCTCCCGCACTTGATTTCATTTTCAATCTCAAGGCCACAGCAGTTATCTGACCAACCGCAATAGCGCCAGTTAAAATCCATTTCTCACTGCCGCAGCAGTGTTCTCGGACTCCGATTATTCACCAGCCCCAGTTAAACTTGATATTTCTCCACCTCAGTAATTTCGTCCTCTCATGATACTTTGTCAGAGAAAATTGTCAATTTTTTCTATTTGCAGTTGTGATCCCGGTTTCGTCCCCTCACCCAGCTTTTAAAATAATTTTACTTCATTGCTTCAGCAATGAATTCGGCCACTTCTTTCACAATAATTCGTCAGAGTAAATTTACAATTTTTCTTCCACAGTAGTGATCCAGCCTCCATCCTAACACCCAGCTTTAAATTTATTTTACTTCATTGCCGCAGCAATTATTTCGGCTGCTTCTCCCTTGATAATTGTCAGAGAAAATAACTTTTTCCTACCACATCAGTGATCCAGGTTTTCTTCATCACACCCAGCTGATTAAATTATTTTTACTTCATTGCCGCAGCAATGATTTTGGCTGCTTCCTTTACGATCATTCGTCAAAGACCATTTTTTATATTTCTCTACCGCAGCAGTGACTCCTGTTTTCGTCCTCACACCCAGTTTCTAAATTAATTTTACTTCATGGCCGCAGCATTTATTTATTTTTTCGGCTGGTTTTTCACGAAAATCTGTCACAATGTTCTTATTTTCTCTCCCGAAGAAGTGATTCCTGTTGGCGTCCTCAAACCCAGCTTTTAAATGAATTTTACTTCATTGCCGCAGCAATGATTTCGGCTGCTTCTTTCACGATTATTTGTCAGAGAACATTTTTATATTTCTCTACCGCAGCAATGATCCTTGTTTTCGTCTTCGCACCCAGCTTTTAAATAAATTTTACTTCATTGCAGCAGCAATGTTTTCGTCCGCTTTTTCACAATAATTTGTTAGAAAATGTTTACATTTCTCTACCACAGCAGCGATTTCTGTTTTCGTCCTAGCACCCAACTTTTAAATTAATTTTATTTAATTACCGCAGCAATGTTTCGGCTGCTTTTCACGATAATCTGTAAAATATATATATATTTCTCTACCCAGCCGTGATTCCTGTTTATGTCCTCCAGCCTCTTAAATTCATTTTACTTCATTGCCACAGCAATGATTCGGCTGCTTACTTCACTATAATTCGTCAGAATTTTTATTTCTCTTTACCGCAGCAGATCCTGGCCTTCGTCCTCACGGCCAGTTTTCAATAAGCTTTATTTTAAAAAATGTTAGGGGCGAGAGGGAACTTTCCGCTGTCATCAACAGTCTTAAATATAGTTTATGAACTTCTAGCTCCGTTCTTGGATTTTTTGTTTTGTTTAGCTAAACTTTACTTTTGAGAATTGATCACAGATTAAAGATCAATTGTTCACAAAACGAGAACAATTGCCGTTTGCTCTTGCGTTTGTAATAATTTTTTCATACAAGAGTGCTTCTACATTGCTGATAGCACACATACACGTCTATTTGATGTCTATGCTACATTTTCACCTGCAAGATGTAATTTTTGATGATTAAATTGCACATCTGCAATACATGACTCGCCCTTCTCAAATTCTCACTATACACGCTGCAGAGATGTGGTGCGTGCGCGACGCGAATGCTCTGCTCATGAAACTGATCAACGATTTTTCTATTGAATGCCAAATTCGGAAAGTTTGACTTTGGTTCATAAAAGCAAAGCGGCTGGCTGGCAGCAGGCCAATTGGGCGGCAGGCTGCCGGGAAATTTTATTCCAGGTTGTTATGAGATGTTTACTCACCCAGATTTTTTTTTTTTCCCCAGAGCTCCAGATCCTTCTAATGCTTTTTCATTCGTACCCGTGCTGTCTAGGTGTCCAAAGGTGTCATTTCAAACGCATCCCTGATAGCACACATACATCTCGAAGATGTCTATTTGATGTCTGTGTTTACATCTGCAAGTCACATTATTTAGATTGTTTGCTCATCTGCAATACGTCTCTGGGACTTTTCCTAAAAGATGTCATAGACATATTAAAGATGTTTTTGATTTATAACGTATGTAAAGCAGCTCTTTCTAAGACCTTTACAAGATGTGTTTACACACCAAATGTATTCCACTTCTCCAGATCTTTATCAGACATCTTACAGTCGTACCTGTGCTATCTGGGATTAAACGGTGCCGTGCTAGCTGCAAAGCTAAGTGGATCACGTCTTTGGGCTTTGATCTCACAGCGTAGTCTACGTATTATAACAATCGAGAAACCCTGCTTTTTCCCATAAACTGACCGGCCGCAGATGCATATTCTATAACATTCATATATTTTTTATACATATTCACGCTTTTTCAATTGCGAGGCGATGAAACAAAAATTTCAGTCTTCCGTTCCAGTTTTAATTTTCTTATTTGTTGACACTTATATCAACGAGAAACCCCGGGACCACTAGCTTTCTTTATCTGCCCAGTCCCACCCGCAGCAAAGGTAAGCTGCATGCTCCCACAAGGTTCGAGTTGGGTCCCGCTGGTCCCACCGGATACCAACCTCTTAACACAGTTCTCTAAAGTAAGCAGACAAGCCCACAAAATAGTCACAAGATGTTCTTATTTTGCGTTTTTCCCCCTATAGAAATTTATCATAAATAATATAGTCTGTTGCTCCAAAAAACGTGTTCACGATTGTTTCCAATGTTCGTGTGTTTTTTGCGCAGTTATTTGTCAACAAAAATCGAATTAACATGTTGGCTAATTATCAACCACAATCAGCCTCTAACAACCTTTCGCTCGATACGCATTGATTTCAGCAGTGATTTTGTCCTGCTCATACTACCACAGTATTGATCCCAGCCGATCGCGCTCTTATTTAACAGTTGTCGCAACCTTTTTTCTCACTGCCTTAGTAGTGATCTTATCCCGCTCGCTCCGAAGCCCCAGACAGCGCATTTCCTACTCCCGCAGGAGTTATTATTTGTTTATTTGACAGGGACCATACAAGCATACATAGTTACAATACATAGCCCGTAACTGATGCGTAGCATATAGTGTTTATAGCTAGAGCTAAAATCAGCCCAAATTTCGCACACTTTTTTCCGTATAACTTTGCTCACTGCAGCAGCAGTGATTTCATAACGCTCGCACTCCCGCAGTAGTGATTCAGCCTTGCTCCCGCAGGAGCCCCAGTCCGTTCGCTTCCCAGTAACTCCCGCAGGAGTCTGAAGCCAAAAAAATTTCGCACAGCTTTTTCTGTATAACTTTGCTCACAGCCACAGCAGTGATTTCATAACGCTCGCACTACCGCAGTAGTGATTCAGCCTGCTCCCGCAGGAGCCCCAGTCCGTGCGCTTCCCAGTAACTCCCGCAGGAGTCTTAAGCCAAAATTTCGCACAGCTTTTTCTGTATAACTTTGCTCACTGCCGCAGCAGTGATTTCATAACGCTCGCACTACCACAGTAGTGATTCAGCCTTGCTCCCGCAGGAGCCCCAGGCCGCACGCTTCCCATTGACTCCCGCAGGAGTCTTAAGCTGAAACTTTGCACATCTTTTTCTGTACAATTCTTTCACTGCCGCAGCAGTGATTTCATCTTCGCTCTTACTACCGCAGTAGTAATTCAGTAAGAGGAAGAAGAAATGGTTTGATGATATTCTACCCATTTTTTGGGGGGGAGAGAGAGGATAAATCTTACAGACCTTAATTACTCGCAGGCTCCTGCTCAACTTGCTGTCCATCAAACACTCTTTTGGGGGTTGAACTTGTGGCTCGAGCCCCAGCCTCAGGTTCGCTCTCTCTGAAGGTTCAGAGCTCAGGTACAGAGCTCCCTTCGAGGACAGCAAGCCAAGTTTGTTTACCATTAATCATTAAGACCTGAATGCGCAGGCGAACTAGTGAAATGCAGTTCTAAACGTAGGTTCGGGAGGAGCCTAAACATTCAGGCCTGTCAATCATCATCATCATCATGGGCGTATATAAGGCAGCCTTTAGGCCTTCCTGTCCAGCTGCTTTCTTTTCCGACATCCCTCCTCCTCCCCATCTCCTCCTTCACTCTCTCCTTCACTCTCTCCTTCTTCCTCTTTGCAGTTCCGTTGCGGGGGGTTGAACTTGTGGCTCGAGCCCCAGCCTCAGGTTCGCTCTCTCTGAAGGTTCAGAGCTCAGGTACAGAGCTCCCTTCGAGGACAGCAAGCCAAGTTTGTTTACCATTAATCATTAAGACCTGAATGCGCAGGCGAACTAGTGAACTTTAGTTTGGATTAAGATGCAGATGGCTGCTTCTCATTTCACTTAAGGGATTGAGCACAAATGGCCTCTAAATAATTCTTTCTAAATACATTTCCTGACTTTTATTCTGTAAGATAATGGTGGAGAGGCAGTTGTACGTCTGTCTTCATCCATTTGGAGGACAGATCTTGAACTCCATCCTTAATACAAGGCACAGCTGATGCCACAATTTAGCTTATTATTAGGAATGTTTTGATCTATAATCGGTATCGGCAGAAAACTCCAATATTTAAAAAACAAATGATGATCAGGGCAGGTTATATACCTGCAATCCAAAGGGGTGTAAAAACACATTGGACCAACAGTGATAAAGTAAATAAACAGTGACTTTGGTTGCAGTTTCAGCTAAATCACTCCTCAACTTGGCCCATCTTTGTTGTCAACGTTGCAAACGGAAATAACTATGACGTCGTTTTTTACCTGACGGGAGGGGTTCTAGAGGACCAGTCACAGCGCTTGCGGTCTGGGTAGAACTGACGCGCTGTTAAAAATTTCGTGAGGTGCACGTCAGGCTACGGATATCCTACGACGCACGACTATACATTGGACTTTAGTATTGCTATAACAAAAACCTTTCAAAAATCCACCAATCCACCCATCATTGTCTGCCGGCTCATGGGAACCAACTTTTGTTATTTATTTTTATTAAAGGCAAGCATAACTATTATTATTAAGTAGTTGGATCAAAAAGCGTTTTGAATCCCATGGATAGCCTATACTTTGTGTGTATATGCTGTTTCGTACCATCGCTCTAAACTGAGTTTCCACACTAATATTACTTGAGAGTATTGATGAAAGCCACTGGCAGTTAAAAGCCTCTTCTTCATGATAAATGCAGGTGTCTTGGCTGTGAATGCCACAATCATTCCGGCTTTTAAGACAGAGAGATGGAGTAAGTGAAGGAGATTAACTAAGAGAAATAAGTGTTTGCGGCAGAGAATCAACTGAAAGCTTGCTGCTTTTTTGAGTGTTTTGTAACTTAGCAGCTCACTGGGGACACATTTGATCAAGTAAATTTATGTATAAAAAGTGTTCCTGAGTATGATTCTCAGGGGACACCAATGAAATGTATAGCTTGAATGCACTGTAAGTCACTTTGGATAAAAGCATCTGAAAAATGCACAAATGTACTCTTAATTTGATTTATATATATTTTTAATTTATTCGATGTTCGATGCATGCACATTGTGACAAAATGCAATGCATCTCCTGGGCATGACCTATGCGTACTAAGTATCCACGGTTACAAAAAGCTGGCAGTGCACGTACAGTGCGTTCATACTATTTTAAAATTGGCGTCACGTGCACTGTATACGGACCCTCGCGTATGCATATAAACAGAACTTTACTTCTAGCTTAAAGGTGCTCTAAGCGAATTGACAAACAAAGCGCAAGTGAGTTTGTGGGCAGATCTTGGGCGCTGTTGCTATTTTCCCGGCGGGAGAAATAACTCTTGCGCCAGGCGCAAATCAATAAGGGGTTGGTCTGAAGTAGGTTCATTATTCATAGGTGTGGTTTGGGCGTAACGTCAAATAAACCAATCAGAACGTCATCCAACATTCCCTTTAAACGCAAGTACGCAAGTTCCATGGCGGGTTGCTATTATTATGACGGATTTACCAGGCGCACACCAGGAACGGTTCACAGCCGAGGAGACCGACGTTCTTGTAAGAGCAGTCAAAGACAGAGAAGTTGTTTTGTATGGGGATGGGAGAAATACGCCCAAATCAGCGTCGGTTAAACAGGCGTGAGAGGAAATAGCCACAGTCTCATCAGCTGGCATCCCCATCGTTACGCCAAGCACTATAATGATGTCAGGAGACGCGGGAATCCCAAGCTTGGTTGTGTTCACAAACTGCCCACACACATTTTGACCAAACACCTTGTAAAAGTGGATTTTGGATAATAGGTGCCCTTTAAATAAAGATATTGCTTATGTTATTCATCCATTCGTAGTAAATAGTGAAATCGTTACGAATACTCCATTTGTATTGTTTTACCAGTTTTATTCACAACAGATTAATTAATACGCATCAGTGTGCAAAGTTCGTAAGATGACGAATATGAAAAACGCATATGAACATTTTTGTCTTCAGTGTGCAAAGAAGTGGTCAAAGGCGATACGTTTAAGAAAAATCCCTGTTATTTTTCAAGCCTCTCCCTTCTTTCCAGCCTGATCTCACGGGAATTCGTGCATATTTTTGAGTTGGCTAATTCGTATGAAATCATGCAAAAACGTACGATACTCATGAAACCACAACAAAACCAAACCTAACCCCAACATCACAGGAGTCAAGGCAAATCGTACAAAAACGTACAAATGTGGTCGTATGAATTTATACGAATTAGCTAACTTGTAAAATATGTACGAATTCTCGTGAGATTTGAGCGTTATTCTTTCATAGATATACGTGTTTCCCAACTCTGTTCCCAGTTATAGCACACAAACACTACACATTTTTCAAGTCTTCCTATTCAAACTCACTTTGGAAATTTGCAAGACGATAGAATGCAATGGTTTGCGAATTTCATTTAATACCAAGTATAAACGGGGGTTTGACATTTTGTGTCCCAAAAAAAATCTAATGAGTTCAAACTATGCAGTGCATTCAGACGTTTTGTGAAGTTTTTAGTCTTTGACATCAAATACGGTTTAGTAAAAAACACTACAGAGGAGAAACATGTTGAGTTATACTTTTCAAAATCGACTTTTTTGTAATGTCGACATGGGTCTTTGCGTGTGGGTGTCATTACTTTCAAATAGCATCAGTCCTAAAATCTTCGTTCCTGATTCTACATTTAAAACAACAAATTGCTTATTTCATGTACAAATAGGCTTTCAAACTCAAAATTGAGCAGTTTAGAAGTAGCAAACCTCATTTTTTTGTCTATACTTGTTCATCCTGAGTAATGTTGAGCTTTCGTGTATGTGTTTGGCTGATAAAAATGGCCTGTCTCCCCTCATTACAGCGAGCATAAGTGGAAGTGACTTGGTAATTGCAGAATGCCATTAAAAGAATTGTAGCTTGTCTGATGGTTTGTAAAGGTGTGCTGCACTGCAGGAAGTTAATGTTGATGTGCGCGTGTCATTTCCTGCGGAGGATTCGATGGGTGTGGATGTTTTGTGAGCGTGACCTGGCTGAGCTTATAACGTAAACATACAAGTTAGCGTTGACGATTTATAGTGTTCATTTTGATGTTGTAATCGTCCTACTGACCACAACAAAGCAACAAAATGTTTGTGTTGGTTTTAGCATTCGATTCAATAAAGAAATTAATGCATGGCACAATTCCCCATCTCAGCCTTGGTTTCTGTAGTTACGTAATGCTGTCCAACCCCAAAATTGTCCACCAATTATTTTATTTCGGATGTGCTCTTTTTACACCTTTTAAGCACTTTACTTCTCATTTAACTAATAAAAGTCAGTGTGCCGTGACTCCCAACGAATTACATAAACCCAACCTATCGGTGTGGAAGTGGTGATTTCAGACATACGCATCAGACATTCAGTAAACGGACCATTGGTCAACCGTGGCCATGCGGTCTGGGACAGTGACTCTAACACTTTCTCTCTCCATCTTTATTACAGTGGCGTCCTTTCCTGCCAGGACTCAAGTACGAGGTCATCGATTCAGCCTACATCTCCTTATACACAGGTACACCAAACACCTGTTTCAAAACAAACTAGCACTGTTGTCTTGAATTTGAAACTTTGTTGTTGTTCCTCAATATGTTTCTTGTCAAGAGGTCTCTTGGTAAACTATTTATAAAACAGACAGCGTCTCACGTCTGAGATCAGAGTTCACAGGGATTGTCGAGCTGGATGACAGACTTCTGCTTCTTACGTGACTAGATATATATTTTTGTACCCGATTACGCTTTAAAGTCATTTTTGGAGGCCTGAAGTGGTAGTGGCATCGCTGTAGCTTAAACTCCAGGGGTGGCTCAGCAAGTGCCTGCAATGTGTTTACTGGTGTTTACATGTGGCACATGCTTTCATCCGAAGCGAATTACAGTGCATTCAGTCTATACATTTTTTATTTGTCTGTGAATCAAGCTACTTACGCAATGCAATACCAGTGCATCATGTAAAAGATTTGTAAAAGAATTCTTAGAAAATGAAGTAATTAGACTCGTAGCAAGAAAGAATGAGATCACTCGGGAGATCAGACAGCTAACGCTAACATCTGTAGCCTGCATACGGTTGCCATGACGATGATGCTGACCTTCACAGAGTGTCTTTGGTACAAATGCCATCTTATAGCACAGCAGTGCTCGCTGGTTTTTAAACAGCTGTTGGGATGTATCAGATTTAGGAAAGACAAAATGACAAAGGAAATCTTTTTAATCTATTTTAACTCTTTCCCCGCCAACGTTTAAATAAAAGTTGCTAGCCAGCACCAGCATTTTTTATAATTTTCACAAAAGTTTAATGCTTTCCAGAAAAATTTCTTCTTTAAATATATAAACATACAATTACTGCTGGGCAAAGATTGATCGCGATTAATCGCATACAAAATAAAAGTAATTTTTTGCATAACATATGAGTTTGTGCTGTGTGTAACTATTATGTATATATAAATACTAGGGGTGACCCCGAATAGTCAAAGATTCGATGCATGGATTGGAGAAGCCTGATTCGACTACCAATCTCACAGTCGAATCGTCGCAGATGTGTTATGAAATGAGGATCATTCAATTTTGGCCGTATATGGGTGCACACATTTTCTGATTTCACATATAACAGCTTTCTCACAATATATTAATATACTGCATATTCTGATAATGCTGCAAATAATATGTGAAGTAGCAGCTTTCAATAAATATTTTTAAAATGCATTAATAAATCCAACAACCCCTGTGACCGGGCTACACGTCCATAAGAGGTTTCTATGTTAATAAACCATTGCCTCTTTGTTTCTACATTTATTTGGCTTGTGTTTTGTTTCCGTGCACTTGAGGCATTTTGCATATTTTTCTGCACTTTGTTACTTCTGACCTTATTTTATTTTAAAAAATTGTATTTATTATAAACGTAAATTCTGATCTAATTTAAGTCTGTAAATTTTGGATAGCTTTTCGTTGTATCGATGTTGCGCTATTGTGTGCTGGCCATGCTTGCGCATGTAATTTAGCCGAATAGGCTAGGTGCTCTGCATCTCATATTTAGGAGTTTATCAAACTAAACATAAAAAATGGATGTTTTTTGATGAGTATAAGTTTGAGAGTGGTTATCTTGTCAAAAGTTAAACTACAAAACAGGTAAGCCGTTTTTTTTTTTTCGGTGATGAAACGGAAACTAGTATCTGCACCGAACCTATTTCTGCCTGACACGAATGTCTTTCTTGTGATTTTATATTATGGTCGGTCGGTGTTCACTTTCAAATGATAGCAAAGAGATTCCTTAAATAAATAATATCATCCGGTCTTTCTGTAGCTAAAGTTAATACAGAGATGATCAAAGTCAAAGCAAGCAAGCAGGTATTTCTGTGCTAAATAATAACGCGTAGTGTCTATAAAATCATTAATTTCAGTGTTTTTCTTGTTATAAATTAACGTTTAATGAATTGTATATAAAGATTAGTTTTTATCATTTACAGTCACAATCACAAATTATTTGTCATTTCTCATTTGTCGGTTTTTTTTTTGGTCATGACTGCTTTGACGCGCTATCTCCAAATTAAATAAAAACACTTCATTGTAGCCAAGGCAGGATCATCTTTGTTATTTTTTTAGGTTTAGTTATCAAAATGTATTTTTGTGTGATGTTCTGTAGATCGTGGCTTTAAAATGTTATGAGGAATAATTAAAGGAATAGTCTACTCATTTTCAATATTAAAATATGTTATTACCTTAACTAAGAACTGTTGAATCATCCCTCTATCATCTGTGTGTGTGCGCTGCGACACTTCGATAGCATTTAGCTTAGCCCCATTTATTCAATGCTGCCATTTAGAGTAGGGCTGGGACAACGCGTCGACGTAATCGATGACGTCGACACAAAATATGCGCGTCGATTCGTCAGACCCAAAAAGACGGCGTCGTTGAGTAGTAGCAACGCGATTGGCTCCAGTCCACGCCGGCTTCACAGCAAGTGTGAGCAGTGCGTAAGCGGCGCATGTTTTTTCAGCGCCCATGTTAACAAGCATGCACCCTGCCGCATGAACAGCGCGAGCTCGCGGCTCTGTAGCAACAGTGCTGCGATCGTTTCTGCGTGGTTCTGCTGCGCTGCTCAAGCTCAATTAAAGTGAAAGTGCTTTGTTTATGGGTTAAATGCTCGTGGATTGACGCGAAAGAGTGTCATTTTACCATAAAATCATGAATGTGATGCCAAGTGTGTTTTAAACAGTCATGACTGAGCAATTTAACAAAAAGCAATGAAATATGTAAAAACACACTGTTGCCAGAAGACTGCGCTTTTATTCACTCTCTGTACAGCAGTAAATGAGTCCTTATCTATCTTAATAAACTTAAGAGAAAGAGATTTAATAATGTATGTGCTTCTTAAGTCTAATTGTGTTTATATCTGTCATTACATGGACTAAAACAGCACGAAAACAATGTGGATTAAACAAATCAAGTTATAAAAATTACACTGTGACCATCAAAAGGCACATTGAAGAGGTTTTGCTCATAAATGCATGCAAAATAAAGTAATTTGAACTTGAGATTTTTATACTGTTACTAAACTGCACAGTATGCACTGCAAACGCTTTATGAAATGCTACCTCTGACAAAGAATGCATTATTTTGCACTTGTATAGTCTTTTTTTATTTTAAAATTTCAAGAGCAATCAACATATATTGAAATGTTTACATTCAGATATGTAAATCAACATGTATAAATTGCTATTAGTTAATTAATGGGTAGATAATCGAGAATCGAATCGAAGTCGAATCGGACTGATAAAATGAATCGTTAGATTAATCGATGCATCGAAAAAAGAATCGCTAGATTAATCGTTTAAAAAATAATCGTTTATCCCAGCCCTAATTTAGAGATAAAGTTAGAAGTGACCAAACACATCAACGTTTTTCCTATTTAAGACGAGTAGTTATACGAGCAAGTTTGGTGGTACAAAATAAAACGTAGCGCTTTTCTAAGCGGATTTAAAAGAGTAACTATATTTTATGGCGTAATAGCACTTTTGGGAGTACTTCAACTCGCCTGAAAAGTCCGCTCCCCTTCTCACCCTCATAATGGGAGAGGGAGGGTGTTACTGCGCCGAGTCGAAGTACTCCCAAAAGTGCTATTACGCCATAAAATATAGTTACTCTTTTAAATCCGCTTAGAAAAGCGCTACGTTTTATTTTGTACCACCAAACTTTCTCGTATAACTACTCGTCTTAAATAGGAAAAACGTTGATGTGTTTGGTCACTTCTAACTTTATCTCTAAATGGTACCATTGAATGAATGGGGCTAAGCTAAATGCTATTGTAGCGTCGCAGCGCGCTCCAGCGCTTACGTGCACGCACACAGATGATAGAGGGATGATTCAACAGTTCTTAGTTAAGGTAATAACATATTTTAATATTGAAAATGAGTAGACTATTCCTTTAAACAAATGTTGCCTTACATTTTACCTTAAAAAAAATATATATATAAATGCATCGTCAGTTTTCTTCGTTTATTACTTGAAAGACAGTTTTGGTCACTTTAACAGAAAGTTGTTTATGTGTGCTGCTTGTGAAAGAAAAAAAAAAGTTACCAATTTGTACCTGGTCTGGCCCCATCCCAACCCATGCACACAAACATAGATGATTCGACTATCGGTCGACTATAGAAAGATTCGACAATTCTGATTCGAATATGTAAATCCTTAGTCGAGGACACCCCTAATAAATACACAAACATTCATGTATGTATTTAAGAAACATTTACATGTGTATACAGTATATTAGGGCTGTCAAAAGATTAATCGCGATTAACCACATACAAAATAAAAGTTTGTGTTTGCATAATATATTTGTGTGTATTGTGTGTAATTGTTATGTATATATAAATACACACATACATGTATACCTTTATGTATAATTGCATTTATTTATATATAATATAAAAAATATCAAAGTTGAAATAAATATATATACCATGTAAATGTTTCTTAAATACATGCATGCATGTGTGTGTGTATTTATATATACAAAAAAATTACACACAGTGCACACACATATATTATGCAAAAACAAACTTTTATTTTGAATGCGATTAATCGTAATTAATCTTTTGACAGCCCTAGTATATGGCTGCGTCCGAAACTGCATACTGTACAGTGGGTACTGAATGAGATAAAGTACCTACTTACTTGCCGTTAAAACAGTAGGTACTGTGTAGTATGAATCCTGGTAGTATGAATGAGATTGCTACATCACGTGACATACGTCGTCATCACGTCATGTTATTCCAGCACGAACAGCCGCGACGTGTCGTCTTTGTTAGATAACTCCTCTCCTGGGGCATCATGGGATAGTGAAGTGTCCATCGTATGCACACTGCAAAATCTAACCAGAAGTAGTAGGTCATCCGGGTACTTTTCACATACTGCTTTTCGAATACTATGTATTCGGACATACTACTCGCCTCGCCTACTGCTTTTCGCGTACTATATAGTATGGAAGTAGGCAGTTGCGGACGCAGCATATGCCTCATGTTGGAAGCAGAGGATTGTGGGATGTAAGTCTTTGGGCAATATGGCCATTTGCATTGAGTACCTCTTTTTAAACGAGTTTCCTGTAAACATTAAAATTTCAATATCTTTACTTTCAATATATTCCTCACCCAACATAACACACAAATTATATGGACTGCTTATTGACTTTTGGACCTTGAGACATACTGTAAATGCCACATTTATACACACGAGCAATTCCTAATCTGAATGTTGTGATTAAAATAGCCCAGCGCTTTCATAAGGGGTTTTCAGTTAGCATAATAATATTAAATACTTGAGCATATTCCCTTTGCTTCAGTTCCTGTTCTCAGCCGCTGGTTCCTCTGACCTTCATCTGAACTCCCTTTGAATGTAAGACAGAGCTTAAACACTTCAAACACACATAGATTAAAGAGTAGAGAGTGTGTGTGTGCTGACTTCAAACACGCATCAAAGCCCCATATGTGTGGAGGAGATCTGGTGGTACTTATCATTTGATGGGCGGGACCGTCGTCTGTTAACCAGACATGATATAATATGATATCTCTGATATAAAGTGGTACACGTGTCAGGCATTGAGCAGAAATGGATGGTTGGATGTAAGGATGGACAGATGGATGGATGGTTGTATGTAAGGATGGATAGACAGAGAGACAGACAGATGATAGATTGATGTAAAGATGGACAGATAAATGGGTGGATTGATGGATGGTCAGATGATGGATTGATTTAATGATGCACAGGAAGAGGCTGGCTGGATGGATGGATGGGCAGACAAACAGATGATGGATTGATGTAAGGATGGACAGATGGACAGACAGATAGATGGATTGATGGATGGACAAACAGATTATGGATTGATGTAAGGATGGACAGACAGATGGATGGATGTAAGGATGGACAAATGGATGGATGGATAGACAAACAGATGATGGATTGATGGACAGATGAATGGATGGACAGATGATGGATTGATGTAAGGATGGACAGATAAATGGATGTATGGATGGATCGACAGATTAATGGATGGACAGACAGATGATGGATTGATGTAAAGATGTACAGATGGATGTATGGATGGACAGACAGATGATGGATTGATGTAATGATGTACAGATGGACAGGTGGATAGATGGATGAAAGGATGGACAAATGAATGGATAGACAAACAGATAATGGATTGATTGACAGACGAATGGGTGGGGGATGGATGGACAGACAAATAGATGATGGATTGATGTAAAGGTGGACAGATAAATGGGTGGATTGATGGATGGATGTAAAGATGGACAGGCAGATGGATGGATGGATGTAAGGATGGACAAATGGATGGATGGATGGATGGCTGGCTGGCTGGATGAATGGATGGATGGACAGACAAACAGATGATGGATGGATGTAAGGATGGACAGGCAGATGGATGGTTGTAAGGATGGACAAATGGATGGATGGATGGATGGATATACAAACAGATGATGGATTGAGGACAGATGAATGGGTGGATTGATGGATGGACAAACAGATGATGGATTGATGGACAGATGAATGGATGGACAGATGATGGATGGATGTAAGGATGGACAAATGGATGGATGGATAGACAAACAGATGATGGATTGATGGACAGATGAATGGATGGACAGATGATGGATTGATGTAAGGATGGACAGATAAATGGATGTATGGATGGATCGACAGATTAATGGATGGACAGACAGATGATGGATTGATGTAAAGATGTAC